>NC_052392.1:40727667-40814151 GCF_009389715.1 Phoenix dactylifera | reverse complement strand
AATAGTTTACTAATATATTTTTGATTTGTGCAAGGTCTTATATTGCTGTAAATTTTTTTGATAATGGATAAACAATTGTTTTGATTAGTGAAGTAACAATAATTAGTACTCGTTTAGTGAAGTAACAATAATCAGCACCCGTATTTTGATACAAATATATACAATTTGGCATGGACTTGAGGGTATGTTCACTATACATGTCTTGTATCTGTATTAAGTCCTTCAAAATTCCCTTCTTTGCTGCAGGAATGGTGCCTTTTCTTTTCTTATCCATAACTATGGGATTCGTGGAGACAAGTCTCTCTTAATTTATTGGTTTGAAGGCACTCGTGAAAGTTTAAGAAGGTATTTTGATATTCGGAGGGATTTAATTAACTTTAGTGCATTGGTATTTTCACATTCATCATATTTGGCCTATTCTTTTGCTAGTGAAGTTGTTCAAATTGACAAGCATTATTAATTGAAAGAAAACTCTCACACCTAGTTGGTTTATATAATTACAAATTTAAGTAATATAAATATGAGATGGCAACAAAGGTAGGTCCTTTCAAGGAACCATGCCGATGAAGCAACATTTTCTAAATATTAACTAGTTTCGAAAAATATGAAATAGTGGGGTACACTCTTTACATGTTGCTGCAGATTCATCTGAATTCACTTATTGACGGGACTTACGAGATAAGTTATATGAAGAATGTAAGGCATATGGATTTTAGACATGGTGTTTATCACCAAGTCTGCTGAACTACTTGTTGTGAGATTGGTGACTCTGGTTATGGTGTTTGCACATATAGAGTGTCTCAAGGCCTGATTAAATGCTCTTATTGCAATTTATTTTGAGCCTTGATCAGGCATCCAAGGCTTTTAATATTGTGGTCGTGGGTTCGAGCCTTTGGTTGGATGCCAATTATTTAGTGGTTATATTCAGTTAGGGTGTACTTTCCTATGGTGAACTTTTCATTTCGTTATTTAAATAGTTAACTTTCCTTTTTGTTATTTTATTTAGAGTTATAATAAGATTGGACGATGGCATATGGAAAGGGGGAAGAAAAGGAAAAAATTATTATTGTACTACTTATAAATAACCCTAGGGTTCCTACCTGAGGTGTTAATTTCCTTGGAGTTATTTCGTTGTTTCTCTTTATTCTCTCTCTCCTTTTTTTTGGTTGATTTAGAGTTTGTGGATGGGCGTATGAAATATGTATCCTTAGAATGGCCATCCAACGTAGGGATGCCAATGGGTTAGGTCGGGTCGGATCGTATCGGGTCATGAGTAACCTCGACCCGACTTGATTTCTTGTTTGGGTCTTAATGTTGGACTCAGACATAACCCATTAGAAGATCGGGTCGGCTAGGTCAAGCTCGTGACTAAAATTTTTGACCTAACAGATCATTCAAGTCAGGTCAGGTCAGGTCCGTGTATAACCCGATCCCAACCTATATAGATAAGCTTCTTCTCTCAATCATCTGCATATAATGATTAAATTATTTCAGTTGCTAGATTTCGATATGAAGGTTGTAGATTTATCTTTATGAGAAATTAGGGCTACAAATGAGTCGGGTCGGGTCCTGAGTGACCCTTATCCGATATAGTTTCTTGTTCGGATCCTAATTTTGGACCCAGACCTGACCCGGTTGAAATTCAGGTCCGGTCGATGCCCGACCCCAATGGGTCATTCGGGTCGGGTCCCGGTCGGGTCGAGTTATTATTATTATTTTTTTTGAAGAAATAGTAATAGACATTTTAAACTCACCGGATGGTTTGAACCAAGGCTTTTTCTCCTTTGTACTTCGCAGTACTTTTCGACCGTTCATGGTTCTCATTCAATTTCAGATCAAACACGGAAAGAATGCTTAATAGCTTTCACTATAAGTACAGGCCATGAACACAAAGCAAAGTTAAACAGACTACGGATCTGTTGAGAACAATCGTATGTTGATATTTTTATCACCAGAAGCTCATGTCACCCTACTAATGATATCAGATATTCTTCTGCCAAATTAAAATGAATAATATGGGAAAATTGCGAAACTTCTTAAGCATAACAGTAGATTGTATAGATAATAGAACTGTTATCTGACAATGCAAGGATGCAAATGATTCTTGAACACACAGACATGCATAGCATCATTGCATACTTATATCAACACCTGCCACCATTAAAAAAGGGCTAAAAACCAATGAAGGGCATCCAGAGTAACACAGAAGGATGGCAGAAGGTAATAAACCTCAGCTTAGCCATCCAGCATTTGTAATGAGACCTCCATGTACTGACACTGTCCAAACATTAACCGCCTCTGGAATAAAATTTCTGAAAAACCGGTTGCCTGCAAGTGATTTACAAATAAAACAAGAGTAGTTTTAACAAAGTAAAGGTGTACGTGACTTAAAATATTTGCATGGTTTGTGCACTTTGGGGCATTTGCCATATAACCTGATTGTATGTAATAGAAATTGTATGAAGTATAAATTATGTGCCTATTGTTTTTTCAAGCTCTTTCTTTCTTGTATCTGTTATAACTGCTCTTGCATTTTTTAATTCATTTTGGGTTGTTAAATAGTTGACTTAGTCAATAAAGTAGTATGGTTTGCTAGTATATTTTTGATTTGTGCAAGGTCTTATATTGCTGTAAATTTTCTTGATAATGGATAAACAATGGTTTTGATTAGTGAAGTAACAATAATTAGTATTCGTTTAGTGAAATGGTGGTGCCTGCTGCTGAGTAAAATGGCATTGAAAATGTGAACATTGCTTTTAAGGGCCTTTAGGTAGTTTATCATGTTACATCCAAATAGCATGTTTAAAATGTGAATATTGCTCTCTGAAGTGCTGATAAAAGAGAAATTTGGACTAGATCCCTATCTTTAATTAATAGAAAAAAGCATGCCCTTGAAAATGTTGGAATTGAATGAGAGGTCCCTGTCTTGCCTACTATAGATTGTTTTGCTTGTGATTTCCAAACTAATCCCTGTCATCTCACAGGGAAAATGGTATATTATGAGTCTTTGAAGTGGACAAGTAAACAGTGTATGTAAGCTTAAGATAATATTCTGACCATTAAATGTAACCATCTTTCTTTTACTGAAGGATCATTCAACATTGTCGAGGCTGGAAAGAGGCACCTCTTGTTGGTTGAGAGTGAGTTGTGAATTCTGGTGATAAGGCGAATGATCTTTAATCTAAGATATGGGGAATATAGATCTGGATAGAGCTGTTATCGTTCTCAAATACCTTCTTGGCCATTACAGCGGCACCTGATTCCCATCTTGGGTAGCTCCTGCTTGAACTTTTTAATTTACTTCGAAATTTTCTGAAGCATTTGACCATTGAGTCTTTTATAGTGATATCACTTTCTTTAGTCTCTTGGCCATTGGTTAACGATAACTAACATGTCCTTTGAGAAGTTTTTATTGAATTACTTATTTGACCATTGATCACCTTACAGAGTCAGACCCTTTTTAGATATTCAAATGAAAGTGAATTTTGGAAGGTCTACATTCAGCTATGGTTATTCTTTCTTTGGTTCCAATCTTTCTAAATGGACACACTTATTTGGCATTCAACTGGTGGCTTTCCAACTCTCCTTTGTGTCCATTTGAAACTTTAAGGGCATCCTTTCATTCTCTATATAAACGGTTGGGACAAACCTTTGGGAGATGGGAGAATGCATCCACGTATATACTCTCCTTCCCACTTGCAAAAGCATAATTTGTGTTAATCTTTTCAATTTGTTTAATTATTTTGAGTTTTTTTGGACAGTTTGTGAGTGACGAGAGGCTTGCAGTTCGAAGTGTTCCCCATCTATGGGCATGCATGCAGGAGGGTATGGTTGCGTCTAGTGAATACATGAATGCAAAATCTTGTGCACCATGAGGGACTTAAACTACTCAAAGGGCAGCTTCATAAATGAGCCTCCATAACCTAGATTGCTTCCATAGCCTCTTCTTTCTTTCTTTATTTATTTATCATATTCTTTGAATGTCATTCTGGTCTATTCTTTTTTTCTGAAATCTTACCAATCTCGACTATCCTCGGTGACCCCCACCTCTCCCTCTCCTTCTCCCTCAAGTCCGGCCTCGTTGCTCTGTTACAAAACAAGCTCCCCTCGCCGAAACCTCCTCCTGGCCTATGCTAAAAAAAACTACGGAGGAGGGACATACCTTGGGATGCCGAAGAATGGGGAGAAGGAGATCCGCAGAATGGGAAGCCGGAAGTCGGGAGATCTAGGGCACCGGGCACGGAAGCGGTATCCTCTTCTCCGGAGGATTCTTTGTCGCAGCTCAAGATCTAGGGCACGGCCGCACGAGAGCGAAAAAGGAAGGCAGGATTCAGGATCGAAGATTTATATAGCACCGAGCCCGCTGCTGCGGCTCGTGGGCCCGTGTCTAAAAAAAAAGTGACCCAAAAAAAATGGGTCGGGTCGGGGTCTCGGGTCGAGATTGGATGGACCTGACCCGATCCGAAAAATAGAAGGGGTCTAAATTTTGGACCTGACTCTTCCCTGCGGGCCCTGACCCGACCCATTTGCAGCCCTATGAGAAATATTAACATTTGAGAAGTGAATAAATATTTCAACTGCAATACTCATATCAAATGACTCTGATGAATTTTCACCATAAAAATATTTAATAAGTACATTTAAACAACACATAGTTCTTTATATTCAGTTAGGGTGTACTTTCCTATGGTGAACTTTTCATTTTATTATTTTAATAGTTATTTTTTTTTTTGTTATTTTAGTTAGAGTTATAATAAGATTGGAGCTTGGCATATGGAAAGGGGGCAGAAAAGGAAAGGATTCTTATTGTACTACGTATAAATGCCCTTAGGGTTCCTATTCTGTATCCTTAGAATGGCCATCTAAAGTAGGGATGCAAATAAGGCGAGTCGGATTGGATCGGTCATCAGTGACCTCGACTCAATTCGATTTTTTGTTTGGGTCCTAATGTTGGACTCGGACCTAGCTCATTAGAAGATCGAGTCGGCTCAGTCAGGTCCGCGACTAAAGTTTTTAACCCAACAGATTATTCGAGTTGGGTCAAGTCGAGTCCGTGTATAACCCGATCCCAACCTAAAAATACTATAGTACAATATATGCTACTATAGTATAGTACAGTATATGCTAGTATAGTATAGTATATAATTTTATACTATAGAATATACTAGTATAGTATAGTATATACTAGTTTAGTATGGTATAGTATATACTAGTATAATATAGTATATACCAGTGTAGTATAGTATAGTATAGTATGTACTAGTATAGTATGTGTTAATATAGTATAGTATGTACTATATGGGTATAGTATAGTATAGCATATATTGGTATATAGTATACGGGTATAGCCTATATCGATATACCATATATCGGTATACAATATACGGATATAGCCTATATCGGTATAGCATATACCGGTATGCAATATATGGGTATATACTAGTGTGTGGATATATATATATACACATACACACACACATACATACATACATGTGTGTGTGTGTGTGTATATATATATATATCTACTAGGATGATGCACGGGAAATGGTCGGGATAGCTCAGTTGGTAGAACAGAGGACTGAAAATCCTCGTGTCACCAGTTCAAATCTGGTTCCTGATACATGAATAATATATCGGATAGATATTCATACAAATTAAAAGAGAAAGATCAGGATATATATTCGTTAATAGTCAAGAGCATGATATATGCTTATTCATCTAGCATTTAGATATATACCTCCATTTTTAGAGATGGGTAAAAAATATATGTATGGTTATGGTAAAGAACTAAAGTGGGATTATGTTCTATTTTTTTTGTTTCTTTTTTCTTTCTTGTTTGCTCATATTGTGCTTTCTCTCACTCAAAAAAGAGTGTTTAGTTTTCATAGATATATACATACATATATACATACATATATAGATATGTATATCTCTACGTCTATATATGTACAAGCATATATATATATATATATATATATATATATATATATATATATATATATATATATATATATATATATATATATGCTTGAGTCCTGCGTTATTTAAATGATTGACTACCTACCTCAAATGAAATGGATTAATTATGTGCAAATACACTAATTACAAATTTAAGGACAAAAGCATTAAGGCATAAGACCAACTACAAATAATTATTTTAGATGAGAATGATTAATTGTGAGTTACAATTTAATCCACTTATAATACTTTTAGGGATGACTTACTTTAGTTGTGCCATGTTTTAGTGCTGAGTATTTTGCTATGGTACTACTATTGAATTTTGCTACATAGAGTAATATTAAGAAATGGATTGGTTGTCTCCGTAGGAAAAATATAGTTATTTTAAATGGAGATTCAATTTTTAGGATTTAAGATTAAGTATGATCAAATTGCCCCAATCTACAGAGTTATCCAATTTATTGATAAATTTTCTGATGAAATTAAAGGCAAATCGAGTCGACCCAAGCAAACTTGAGTTGACCCTAATGACGAATTGACCCCACAATAACCATAGGTGAAAGGCAAAGTGTAGTAAAAACAAGCATTTTCTTGAGTCAACTTCCGAAGTAGTCTAGTCGACCCCAAAATAGCTGCAGACGAAATGCAAAAACTAATGAAAATCAGCCCTCTCACGAGTCGAGCCTAGTGAATCATGTGTCGACCTCAAGCAAACTTGAGTCAGTCCCAAAGATAGCTTCTGGCAAATGAGATTGCTTAGGCAAATATGTTGAATGGACCTTTAATAGCTCGGAACATCTGGGCTCTACTTTTGCTCGTGGACCGTCTCGTACGGTGTTCTTCACCTAGGAGGCCCCACCTCCAAGTTTCTCAAAGTCAACTTCAACGGATGCATACTGGATGGTTGTAGGAGGAGAGGTGTTGGCTTTATCATCAGGGGTCCAGATTCCAGGGTGGGGGCTGCCAGATCTTCAACAACTCGGTTCTAAGGGCTAAGTTGAGGGCGGCCTGGGCCTACTTGGGTTATGCTTGGCGAGCACTGTAAGCTGGAGCTGTCCTGCTTGAGGGCAATTCAACGACGATTATTAGGTGGATCCAGCGGAGTTCGAGCAGTGTGGGTGACTACCACCTGCTTCTCAGAGACATCCGAGCCATGGTTTGTGATGGGATAGCCTTTTAGACGAAGCATGTACACAGAGGCCAACGGAGCTACAGATTGGATGGTATCATATGTGGCCAACTACTCCAAGAATATTATGTGGGTGGAAAAGAGGGAGTTACCCAATGCGCTTCGGAAGCTATTGTTTGACTTTTTTTTATTGTATTCGTACCCTGATACATCCAGTTTAGCAAAAAAGAAAAAAAAAATATTCTTTATTTCCTATTACTTACTATTAAACTCGCTAAAGAAAGTACTAATAGAACATTGCATGGGCCCATGCATAAACATTTGGCAAATTCCTCAAAACTCCTAAGAGCTATATGAAAGCGACATGGCTTTGTTAAACCATGGAGAAGCCTAATACCCAAGATCCCTTGGCCTAGCAAAAATTCACCAAAAATATTTTTCTTTCCCCTAAATTATATAGCTCATCCGTCCAAGGACATTCTTCGTGTTAAGACTAATTGAAGCTACGCATTTGACTCTTCAAAACGGATATCATCCCACAATTCCCGGTAAAAAACCTAGCTGATTTGAAGAAGAAAGAATAACGAGAAAAAAGAAAGGCACTTTTACATGATTGTATATAAAACTATAAATACTGTTAACTTTAAAGAATATCATGCATGCAAAATAGAATGATTTAGAGCTTCTATCATGCAAAGTCCAACTGGTGGAAAAAATATGAGAGAATAGGATCCAAATTTTGAATTTTTTGGATTCAATTTTTGAATTATCTTATCTTGATCCAGCTCTGTTTCCTGAACTATCACTTGAAAGAAACAGAATTTTCAAATCTTGATCCAACTCGGTTTTCTTATCAGTCACTGAGAATTAGAATTCCAAATTTTGGAAATTGAGTTTTTAATCCTTGAATTTGTTTTTGAATTCTCGAATCTTGATCCAGCTTGTTTTCTTTTCAGCAGAGGGTTTTAATTCACGAAAGACAGACAGACAGACAGAGACCAGTATCGTACAGCATCAGCCAACGGAAGAAAAAGAGAAGCAATGTTTTCAGCTGTACTTGCTACAAGAGTAGATTGTAACTTCATTCATATAAGACCTAAAAAAAAGGAAAAAGGGGAAAACGAAAGCAAACCAAAACCATAGCAAAGAAAAAAAAGGCGAATGGGAAAGAGTAGAGCAGAGCAGAGCCGTCACCGCCATCGCCATAGCGGTCGCACCATCGATCAAAGTCGAACGCACTGCCTGCCTGCAGTCTGTCTAATAATCTATGTATTATTATTCAGAGCGGGCGGCGAACCACTCGACCTTGGCGTCGCCGTTGAGGTTGATCCCGACCATGGCCTCTCCGAGGCCACAGGAGACCTCGGCTAGGATGTCGGGGTCGCTGTAGTGGGTGATGGCCTGGACGATGGCGCGGGCGCGCCGAGGCGGGTCGCCGCTCTTAAAGATGCCAGAACCGACAAAGACGCCGTCGCAGCCGAGCTGCATCATGAGGGCGGCGTCGGCGGGGGTGGCTATGCCGCCGGCGGCGAAGTGGACGACGGGGAGGCGGCCGAGTTGCTTGGTCTGCATGACAAGGTCGTAGGGGGCGGCGGTGCGCTTGGCGAAGGTGAAGACCTCGTCGTCGTCCATGTTGCGGAGGGAGCGGATATCGCCCATGACGGAGCGGACGTGGCGGACAGCCTCGACGATGTTGCCGGTGCCGGCCTCGCCCTTGGTGCGGATCATGGCGGCGCCCTCGCGGATGCGGCGGAGGGCCTCGCCGAGGTCGCAGCAGCCGCACACGAAGGGGACGCGGAAGTTGTGCTTGTTGATATGGTGGGCGTCGTCGGCCGGGGTCAGCACCTCGCTCTCGTCCACGTAGTCCACGCCGATGGCCTCCAGGATCTGGGCCTCCACGAAGTGCCCGATGCGGGCCTTGGCCATCACCGGGATGGTCACCGCGCGCTTGATCTCCTTGATCAGCCCCGGGTCGCTCATACGGGCCACCCCGGCCCCAGCCCTGATGTCCGCCGGGACGCGCTCCAGGGCCATCACCGCGCACGCCCCGGCCTCCTCCGCCACACGTGCCTGCTCAGGGCTCACCACGTCCATGATCACCCCGCCCCGCAGCATCTGCGCCAGCCCTACCTTCACCGAGAACGTCGACGTCTTCTTCACCCCCGGCTCCGTCAGCGCTGACCCCCCGTCGTTCCCCCCGTACACTGTCACCACGCCGCTGTCCGACGACGACATCTTAGCCCCCGTCGAATGGATGGAATTGGGATTGGGATGGGAAACCCTAATATATCGGTGTATGGTGTTTGTAAATACCCGGCAATTACCAAGACAGAAATGGACAGGAGCGTTGTATGTAGAGAGAAGAGGGGAGCGTCGGCTGCGCCTTAATGTGGAAGGCACGACCACACGAGGGGGAGCGGCGAGAGGGGAAGGTGTGGAGCAGCGGCCGGCCCTAGTCCCACCGCGCCTTCTTCCCACGGCTGCACGATACAATGATTTTTTTCTGCAATCTTTCTAGCAAAATCGAGCCGTCCGTCCATTCAGGGATAGTGTCGTATGACCCACGGATGATTCCCTTCCCTCGTCGCATTAAATTATCATTAAAAAGCCGCCAAAAAGAAAAATCGGTGCACGTACCAAAGTCGTATACAACTGCCGGCATAAACTGTTACCATCAACCAAGAAAAAATCCTTGGGCTCTTCTTGGCCGCACGCCGGCTCCCAGTATAGAACAAAAATTATATAGGACGAAATAGTGAAATTTTTATTTTATCATATTTTCCTCTAACACCTATCAAAAAAAATTCCAAAAGAAAATAAGAATAAAACTCTATTATTAACAAAGTCTGTCACCCCTATAATTTTAAAAAAATAAAGCAACGCATGCCAAAAAAAAATTATTGTCCTTGAAGAGCCCGTCTGTATTTTTTTTCTAGTTTTTTTCATTTATCTTCTTTCTTATCAAGCCGCCTCTACTACCCATGAGATTTTTTTTTTAGTTATTTCTTCTTTTCTAAATTTATTCTTTTTTTTAGAATTTTTGCACCTAAGAGTTTATAGAATCTAAAAAATGATATATATATATATATATATATATATATATATATAATTTCTTATATTTGACAAAGCTAAAAAACTATGCATCAGTACCGATGAACACTATATTTTGAAAACTATGTACCGATGATCATATAGTATGTATTAGTAAAAATCATGCTTTAAAAATTGTGTATCAATTTAGCTAGAGGTGTGTATTCGATCACTGCTAGGTGTATATCATATAAACTTACAATATGCATCAGGAAGTCGACGAGTATATATCACCAGTCATGTAGTATATTTTGATGAATATAATGTTTTAGAAATTGTGTATTAATTTGCTCTGAGGTGTGTATTAGGTTGCTAAATAATTAATTTACTAAGTGTGTATTATGTAACTGTGGCAAAAATTGAAAATTTAAATTGGTTGTTGGATAGTGGTAAGTTTATATAAAATAAATGAATTGGTTATGAGTGACGCAGGCCATGACTGCTTTGGCATCTGGTTGAATCCATGATCTGATAGCACGTTGGATGTCGTCAAATACATCTGATGGAAAAAAACTCGCCATCAAAAGGACCTTGAGTATCAAGAGCATCCGCCAGCATAAGGGCTTCCAAAAGCGTACAAAAGCAATCTTAGGCCAACTTAACCTTATTTGAAAGTGAAATCATACACCACTTAAAAGAGTACTGACTATGCCAAGATATGTAGCATCCAAGTCTAAGCCAACTAAGGAATTGGGGAATCAAATGGCTCCCATACTACCATTAGAAGCAAATCGATGGCGACACTGTCCAAATCAATTCAACAACAGCCTCTCATCAAAATGAATTTCTCTAGAAATGCCCCTGGGCGAGCTATCCATTCGTCCCTGTAAGAGGCTTGGAACTATAAATGCCCTCCTATGCACTCAATTTTTTATATTAGAGGTTAATGAAGGTTTTCTTGAGTACACGTGAACTCATGATTAATCTTTTGCATAGTGGATTCTATGCAGACCTGGGTAAATTCTAGGTAACCTTGGTGGATTCTAAGGATCAGCGGATTTGGGTGGGTCAATCTAATGCGAGGGCCTTTTGGGCCAAAAATTGGGCTGGCTCGGACCCGATAGAGCCTCATTTGGAATCCTTGGTATCGGTAGTTGAGAGCCGTCGCATCCCTTGCTTCACAATTATTCTCCCCCGTCTCAACCGACCCCCTCCTGAAGCCTTCGTCATGGCCTTGCCAGTCCTTACCGAGGGGTGGCTGATAGTCTAGTTTGGGTGCCAACAAGATGGTCGCGGGTACGAGCCGGTAATCTCCACGCGCTGATTAGCAGGGAGCCGACTCGTCAGTTTGCGGGTGGGTGGATATGGAGACTGAGGATTCACCTCCGTGTAGCACTCTTCATCTGGAATGTGGCCTGGGGCTGCCTTCCGACCAGGAGCCGGCTAGTTCGGCGCGGTATGCGGATCTCTCAGTGCTGTGAGGTATGTGCAGATGTCGAGGAGACTACTGAGCATGTTTTTCTGTAGTGCCCAAGGGCTCGAGAGATATGGCGATGGTCACCGGTTCCACTACTTGACTCGGTGGGCTCGGCACAGGACCTGATTCATGTAATGAGAGATTCCATGCGGAGCCCCAGATATATGGGGGCGGGGATTCTTATGGCGTATTTGTCCTACCATATATGGTTGGACAAGAACGCTAGTCTGTTTGAGGGGAGGCGGTCGCCTTCGAGGATGGTGATAGATAGAGCATCACTGCAGGCGAGGGAGGTTATGGAGGCTGCCTCTATGTTTTCTTTTGAGATGG
This sequence comes from Phoenix dactylifera, assembly GCF_009389715.1. Classification (NCBI taxonomy): domain Eukaryota; kingdom Viridiplantae; phylum Streptophyta; class Magnoliopsida; order Arecales; family Arecaceae; genus Phoenix; species Phoenix dactylifera. Next base: position 40,802,227 of record NC_052392.1, on the reverse strand, counting down.
CTAGGGATATCTGGGGTACTATCCACGCTGGTTCAGCGCCTCGTTTTGCTTTTATTTCTTGGATACTCCCACCCCCTGACTATCTTAAAGTAAACTTTGATGGCAGTAGATCTGTGGATGGCGTGACCGGCGGGGTTGATTTTGTGATCAGGGATTGCCTTGGTAGGATGCTTGCTGCAGGAGGGCGACGCATGCCAAGGCTTACAGTAGTCGGGGAAGAGTTGCGTCGTCCTGGGCGGGTTTATCCTACGCCAGGCGGGCTCTGGGCACCGAGCAGGTGTACCTCGACGGGGACTCTACTTTGGTGATCGACTGGCTCCGGGGGTCAGACAGGTATGGTGATGGTCATCCTCTTATTCGGGAGACACGTAGGTTGTCTCAGATGATGGACGAGTTTCAGGCTGTACACATTTTCAGGGAGGCGAACCGGGCAGCAGACTGGGTTGCCTTCTTTGTAGCCCGACATTCCGAGAATTTTTTGCGGACGTTTGTATCAGACGCTCCTACTCCTTTGTCTTTATTGCTTTCTCGCGATTCGGCAGGTTGTACTCATGTTAGAACTATATGAAATGAGTGGCCATTTTTACCAAAAAAAAAAAAAAAAGCCCTTGTCATGGGCCCCGACGTGCACCAGCCCATTGTTTCCCCCATGCCACCAGCCGGACCGCCACTTCCATGTAGCAAATGGCGCATGAGAGCAAAAAATCATCTGAGTCCGCTGCCACCAGGCCATACACCTACACCGTACTCTCAGTCTCGTAAGTACGAATCAGATATTGGTATATCCATATTTATTCCTATATTTTTCAACAAAAATAGATATGGATATTAAATGAATATCAAAATTAATATCTATATTTGTTCAAATGTATACGAATACGAATAGAATATTAAGCATATCCATTTTGTTATAAACAGATATGGATACGAATTGGATATTAAACATATTTATATTTTCTTATCCGAATACAAATATAAATTTGATATTTTTTTAGATATTAATCAATTTCGAGCAAAATTCAAAGATGAAAACTAATAATAAAAACATGATCATAAAGAAAATATTCAATTAAAAAAATATAATTTTAATAAATATTTATCAATAATAAAAATTAATAATTTCGTAAAGGATATACCACTCTAAGTTGGTTGTCATCGAAGTAGACGAGACTTATGGCACCTCTAAGGCATCTCATGACTGTCGCCGATTGCAATCGCCGGGTGGAAACTACAAAATGGACGGGATCTTTAAAATCCAGTTATTTAAAGACGACGAAGAGAAAAAAGAGACGAAATGGATGTATGAGAGGTTTGAGCCTTTTAGGCATATAGGGTAATTCGAAAGATTTTATTCGAATTGGGTATTCCAGATTTGGTTTACTCTCTTAAGTGAAAGTTATCCGATATCTGGGTTTCTTTTAATTTAGGTTTGGTTCATCACTTAATTGGTTTCCTGATTTAATTTAACTTAAACTTCTTCTTTTCACTTGCCCTTAGTATATGAATATTCAGATCCAGAACCGAATTCGAAAAAATAGGAGTATCCATATTCTTATCTGTATCTGGAAAATTTTTGAACTGACTACCTGAATTTGTATTCGGATTCGATCAAACCAAAAAAATAGTATCCGAATCTAATCAGAATCGCATACGAAAATGGATACGGTCGGATATAATCCGACCCGCTTTCAGACGTACTACCCCGGCCATCAGGGACACTAGGGATGCAAAATGAACCAAGTAGCTTGCAATCTACTTGATCTAGACTCGAGTTCAAGTTGGACTCAACTCAACTATTACCAAGCTCGAGTCGCTTGAACAATTTTCTGAGTCGAGCTTGACTAACAAAATACTTGACTTGAAGGCTCACAAGCCTAGTCAAGTATATATATTTTTTATAATATTATATTTTTTATTTTATAATATAAAATATTAAATTAATATTTGAAAAAATAGAATATTGATATATCTTTTTATTTGAATTAACTCCTAAATTTTAACCATATTGTTTTAATTATGATTAAGGCTCGAATTCGAGCCTGAGAGTATAGCCCGGTTAATTTTCGAGTCGAGTCAAGTCAATTTCGAGTATTACTTTTGTTGATCGAGTTGAGTTCAAGCTTGGTTATCATGGCTTGATCAATCTTGAGTCGAATTTCGAACCTGAATATTTTAAATCAAGTCAAGCTCGAGCCTCTAGATACTTGACTTGGCTCAATTTAATTGCAACTCTAGGCACCGCTGCCACCTTCAGGTTCTACGTCCACCATGCACCAATAGCTTCCTAGAATGCCTTCTTAGCTCTATAGGTGAGCTTCATGAAGGTCGTCCAAGCCATTGAAACATCAACCAGGTATCTAATCACCTGCATTTAGGGCTGGAAGTGGGCCGGGCCGGGCCGGGCCACACCCCTACCCAAGCCCGGCCTGCAATTATTTTCCAGGCTTTGGGCCGGGCCGAAGCCCGAATAATTTTACGGAAACTCGGCCCGAGCCCGGCCCGAGCCCGTTTGGGCCAGCCCGTTTGAAATGAAAATCAAGAAAGAGCATATAATTCCTCCAAAAATCTTCAAAATTAAATAGAAATGGAGAAGAACAGGAGCAGAACTCGCTGATCCGAGAACCAATCAAGATCTTGATCGTTAAAAAAAATCTAAATCAAAATACCCTCCTTCGCGAGAGCTTCTTCACAAAGATTTTAACAACTGAGCCGAATCGCTCCACATAATCATCATCATCAAAATGATCAAAATAAAGCTCGAGATATCTCCAATCCAGACCAGCTAAAACTAGAAGAATAAAACAGAGCAAAGAAAAGCTCAAGATTTCCACAATGCAAACAGCTGAGAGCCAAAAACAAAAAGAAGAAGAAGAGGAGGAGGCATCACCGCTACATCGAAGAATCAAGAATCAAGAATCAAGAATCATAACCAGACCTGCCTGCTTCTTCTCGGTGGAGGTGCCACTGCGCTGGAGGATCTCGAGCTCGACGAGGCCGAGCGACATGAGCCCCAGTGTGAGCCCGGACATGATACCGGCGAAGAGAACTAGGAGGCATGAGATCCCCGTGTAGGCGTACCAATTCAGCGACCCGAACGAGATGTCCTCCCTCTCCAGCACCACCACCGTCCCCCATCCGCCGCCTCCACCGGCAACGCTGGCTCCCATCCCCGCCGATATCACCATCCTCGCCACCGCGAGGGCGCTCACCGCATGGTCGGGACTCGGGACTCCTCTTCACCACTTCGCCGAGCTTGGACGGTCGACGACCAGAGAAACCCTAGCTCTACGCCTCGTCGTCTCCACCGCTCGCCCGCGCCGCCTCTGCAAATCCCTCGGGCAAGCTGTTGGCAAATGGCAACTCGGTTTAGGCGTTTAGCCACGATTCAGGCCATTAGGGCATTCAGCAAACTGGCCCGCGATTCGGGCTGAAAGTGGGCTCGGGCTTGGACGGGCCCGGGCCGGGCCAATGAAATACCCGAGCCCGGCCGGAAATAGAAATGGGCTTAATCATTCAGCCCGAGCCCGGCCCGAAATGCAGTGAGCCTAGCCCATAGCTCGGCCCGCGGGCGGCCCGACCCGATGGGCTTCGGGCCGGCCCGAGCCCACTTCCAGCCCTACCCGCATTCTCTAAAACCCTTCTCCGTATCAAATCTCTAGGGTTTTCTCCTCTTACTCCAACCCAAACGAAACCCTAAAACCCTTATTCTCCCACAATCCCCCCACCCCCACCCCCATCCTTTTCCCTATCAAATCTCTTTTCTCCTCTTACTCTTAAGCCAAATAACCCAAATCAATTGTCAGGTCAAACTATATGACTTATCTAAGTCTTTGGGATAGACCTCAGGCCATATACTGAGCTGGCTCTAGGCTTGAATTTAGATTCGATTTTCAAGCCTGGTCCTAGCTTGGGCTTATGCCGATCTTGGGGTCGGGCTCCATAACTACTTGAGCCCAGTCCAAATTGTATACATGCCTTGATTTTGAGCCCAAGCCCAATCTGGAATTAGTAGAGGGTAGCTTGTAGCCCGACCTAATGCGTTGTAATGTAAATTAGGCCCACTTCTAGCCCTACATACTTGAGATCTTGAGCCTTTTTTATAAATGAGGAATCTTGGTCCTCTTGGAATTGGATGAATTAAGTAGAGAGCTATTTCTTAGCTTTTCTTATTTAGATCCGTCTAGAAATATGAGTCCAACTGTGTGCTATGCCATGTGTTAGCTTATGCTTGGCAAATGAGATTTAGCCGCATCAAATGTTATTCACAAATTATTCTTAGCTTTTTGTTGATGTAATTTATTTTTGCCTTAAGGTTGTAAAACTCTAATTGCTTCTAGCATAATTAAATTTTTGCTTAGTTTAGTCTCCCACTGTATCGTTTTGAAACTTGCGCAACGCCTCCCAATTTGCATCATGAGTTTGTATTTTCCAACACAATATTATATAAATAGGCAATCAATCTGAAGCAACAAAAGAAAGGGGAAAATCAATAATGATCAGGAGAGAAGATGAGGAGGCTAGAACAGAGGCAGCGTGGATTCCAAGATCTGGTGGTGGAATTGGAGAAAAACTCATTCATTTGCTCCCATTTTTTTCTTATTGCTGCTAGGTTCTCTTCCAGATTTGAATGCTAATTTTAAGAACATAATAGAGATATTTATATTCATGGGCATGTAAAGACTTGAATCTATAATCTATTATTATCACACAATCAATATATAATTTAATAACAAAAAATAAAAGAAATGAAAGATACCAATGCATGATTATTTGACAAGTTATCAACTATTATTTACATAGAAGTGGCGGTTAGTGGAACACCCCCAGCACGACGCATGATGGGAATTAAAAAACATTGGCGTTGTGGGATTGGTGAGAATATTGGGAACAATATTATTTTTGGGATGGGTGGGGAATAAGGACCTAACCCTTCGTATTCCATTTGTATTCTTATATTTTTACATTAAATAAACTAAAAGACGCACTCAAATAACTTGCTTTGGGTGAAATTCTAGAAGATAGCATTGAAATGAACTATATTTAGTGGTCAATACTCGGTTGATTCAAATGATTTGGACTTGGTTTCGAGTAACTTGGTGAATCAGCCGAGTCAAGGCTGATCCAAAACTTGAGTCTGCCATAAACCATCTCTTATTGAGTCGACTCGAAAACTTGACAAGTCGGGTTGAATACGCTGGGTTTCGAGTCGACGTGATGAGTTTATAGTCCGCATGGAGTTTTGCAAGTGCCGTCACGAATCGTGCATGTGCCCTGTTGTTATTTAATGCATGTGCACTAGGTGTCCGCGTGGAGTTTGACTAGTTTTTTTGAATAAAATATATAACCGTAATAAAATATTATTTATTAAATTTGATAAATTAGTTAACTTATCTAGGTCTGCGTTGGACATAGGACTCGACCCAGCCTGAGGCCACCCCCTGCGCAATCTGTAACCAGAGCTCCGCTTCGTTTCCATCTACGATAGCCAGTGGGTTGGTTCCATTGCAGCCCGAGCCGCTGCGTCCCGACGGGCGTAAACCTACGAGGCTTCTCACCCCGATACCGCCGTTATCAGTCTCATCCCGACCCCCTGCGTATACTTTCCTCTTCCTTCCCGTTCTCTTCGTCGTCGTCTGGGCTCCGGCGCTCCGATCATCTCTGGTTAGTTCTTTAACCTAACCCTAACCCTAACCCTAACCCTAACCCTAACCCTTGTTCTGATCTATCTTATCACTGGATCCTGGATCTACATATATATATATATATATATATATATATATATATATATATATATATATATATATATATATATATTGTTAAATTCATGCTGAATTTTGTTATTTGGTTCGATTTAAGCCTTCGATCTGTCCGCTTGCATGATGAGTTCACGTTATTTATGCCTGGATCTGTCTGTTGCTCAAAATCCGATGGGAAGCGGATCGGGATAAATATGTGGTGTGGAACGATGCACTTACGATGTATTAATTCATATCTCGAGACAATAGGTATAGAGATCGAGAACCAGGTTTAGAATGGGACGCCGAGATAAACCTTTCGAAAACCCCGTCCTAAAATCGATCTGGAGCAACGAAAAGAAAGGGAAAAGTCGATAATGATTGAGAGAGAGGATGAGGACGTCAGGCCGAATGCAGCGTGGCCTCCAAGATCTGGTGGTGGAATTGAAGAGGAATCTGGAACCAAGTTGGAGAACTTGGCAGCAATAAGAAAAATGGGGGGCAAAATGCAGGAGTTCTTTCTTTCCTTTCCTTTCCTTTCTTTCAATCATTCTTTTTAATGATTTCTATTTTTATTCCCCTTGAACCAGCTTCGCAATCTCTTTTCCGATTGTGTCTTACTCTGTCAATCTGGCTTTCTTAGTCTATTCCAAATTGCACAAATACCATTCACAATCTTTGACTGATAAATGGTTAATATGTTCAGATATTTGCTTATAATCAATAGTTATGTTAGGGTATGGATAGCACTAGTACAGACTCTTGTGAAAATTACGAGGAAAATAGCAAAATAAGGCCTTGTAGATAGGTATTGCAATTTGATCAATCACTAAGGTGCATAGCAATTGTTAAAGGTATCAAGAATTGACACAGTGTTCTACATTGGCTTCAGAAACCATCCAAAGATCAAGATTTTATTTTGGATGGTTTCGACTGATGTCCACCATCTGGAAATTATTGGTTGTTTAGTTTGTTGGTATAGGGTGGTACAGTAGACCATGTATTATTGTACCTGCTAGCTATCAAGCTCTACACTTTTCGAGTCAAAGTTCTAACGTTCCAAGTATCAAAACTAATCACTTTTGTGCAACTAATCTGTTGCTTGCTTTTGCCCTAATCGATGCTATTGCTTAGGTTTCCATACAACTTCTAATAGGTGCCATTTGATGCATGACTTCTAGAAGACACCCTAAGCCTAAATAACCTTTGCTCATTGTCACCATGTCCATGTTGTGTTGTAGCATGCTGGTTATATGCAATGATTTAACCATTGCTCAATTATTGCCCCAATCGGGTCACATTGTGGTGTGCTGCATATGGCAAATAACCTACCTAGCTCTTGCCCACTTCTCATAATAATTGGGTTAGATCATATTTTGTTGCCTTTAACATGGGATTAAGGGTGTAAAAGAGAAGAGCTTGATTGAGCTTGGGTTTGACCAAGTTTGGTTTGAGCTTGAAAGTTGATATCAATATTGATTTGAGCTTGAAAATTGATATCGATATTGATTTGTTTATCACATTTTCGAGCTCGATTTGAGCTTATTTTCAAACCAAGCTGAACACAAGCCTAACTGCTCAGCTCAAGAATTCTAACTTGAGCTAGAATCAATTTAGGCTTGAACCAATCTAAGTTCAAGCTGCAATTAAGCTTGATCCAAGATTGGTTCAAATCTAGATTAACATTTAATGGAATAAAAAATTAAAAAGAAATGTTCAAGCTTGAAATGATCTTAATATTATGGACCAGTGGATCTGAGATCCATCAATCATTTTCTGAACTTTATTTCTGTTTGTATTTGATCGAGCCAGCTTGTAATTAAGTCTACACTGAGCTTCTTTTGAGTCAAACCTAGCTGTTCAGATCGTTTAAGAACCCTAAGGGGATGCCCTAAAATTGATACATATCAAACTTTGATTGGTTCATAGTTTGACCTATTTTTGCAATGAGCTGTCAGCATCAATTGCCCGCCCTTCTAATCTGAACTTAGGACTGATATTGGCAATACTATAAAATAACCTAAATAGAAAACTAAAATAGGAATTTCAAAATGTTAACATTGGAAATAAAAGTTTGATAAAACAATAAAACTTAAGCAGAAGTAAAATGTAAAATCTTTGATCCTTAAAGGCTTAAACTATATAAACGGTAGCTTAATTTCCCAATTTTTCAACTCTGAAAGTGAGCTAATTAGATTCTTTCATTTAAAATATCTCTATAATAACCCCAATCTCTTTAAAAGGCTTAATGCATGCTAAACTTCAATAAAAAAGGGGATTCAAACATTGTTGGAAACCCACTTATGCTAACTTCCAGACCAACAAGCGAGGGAAAATCTGATTTGGTAAGGAAGAAAGTTATTATGAGTTTTTTGTCTTTTTAGAAATTATATTTTAGCTAAATTATCCCAAATCTAAAATTTTTAGTAGCCATGTGCATCTGCACGTGCATTATAACTGGTAAAGATAAATGTACAAATGTGATTCATTAATGTAAATTGATTAGCTATTTCTTATTATGTGAATTATTATATATGCTTGTACTTTTGGTTGACTTACCTTTCCTCTTTGTTTTGGAAAGGTACAATAAAGACTGGATACACATGCAAAAATGGAGGGGATATACCATTTCCCCCCCAAACTGAAATGATGGTGACATAACGGTTAAAAGATAATGGAGATAGAATTGGATCACATGGAAAGAAAAAAAAAACTCTTTAAGTCGTTTTCTGTTGGAGCATTATGGACAGAAGGTGACTTATTTAAGTATTAGAATGGGGTGTGGCTGGTGGGAATGGCAGTAAAACTACAATAAACCTATCCTCCATTTCTGGTGTAGATTTATTCCCCTTTATTAGCAATCGAGTTAAAAGTGAGAAAAAGTTAAGCATTAAATGCATACTGATCTTCTTGCAGTGCCTGCTTTACCCCCTGTTAAAGTTCTTATTGCTGGAATGTCCATTCAGAATGATAAGGGGGGTTGGCGGATCTAATTCCCACATGACCTTGAATTAAGTGCAAACTTGGCACTGGTTGTATAAGAAAAGTGAGATGTTAAAATTGTTAAAATTTGTTAAGGGAAAGAAATCTCATTGATATGGCATTCTTTTCTAGGATACATGTGGGAGATGCACTTGAAAGGCGTTCTCTGAACATGAACTGTTTATGGCTCATTTTTCTAGGAAATAAAAAAAATGGCTATCGAATTTGGTTAGAACGCATAAGGAAGATGTTTCTGAGAGATGAATTTTGAGTTAGACCATTTAAGATAGGTTTTCTTGGGAAGGAAATTTATTTGCAAGTAGGATTTCCTTGATTAGTTTTGATTGGATTTGTGAGATAGATGAGGTAGTTGGTTTAGGGGGGAGACAAAATATATAAGAAAAAACTATGCTAGAAGACATTAATTCTCATGTGAAGAACTCCTTGACATGAAATCTAAGGTGATTTGTGAATGAAAACTGTCAGATAGTATTTCCAGAACATTCCTAAAATTCAAGGTGTCCATTTTCAGTATAGTAAATGCACGATTTTCTCTTTGCCCTCGTTCCTTTTGGTTTACATTATTAGTACTTTTCTATCTTCATTTGGAAGGGGAATGGAGGAGCGCTATAGTGGTATTTGCAGGGAATATCATGATGGGAGAATAATTGAAAAAATTGTCATGCTCACGAAAACTAGAATATAAATGGGTTTGACATGAGGAAATTCTAAGATCATGTGTAAGGGTCATAAAACAGGTACAGGAATACGTAGATGAAGTGGGGAAAATATCACTTTTGGGGTGGGGGTGGGGTGGAATGGGTGGGAGGGCAATATCACTGTAAATCTTAGGAGTTTCAGGTCATGCCCCCCCTTGATCTGGCCATTCCCCATTTCTATTTTAGTATTCATCAATTGAAATAGTTTGACTTAGGTGTAGTCCATATAATGCCAAATAGTTCTCCTTATTTACCATTTTGGAAATGAAGAAATGTATCACTAGAGTTTACTCCCTCTGGGAGACTTGCTTTCTTTTTATTCTGTAATTTAATATGGGTATCAAATTTTCTGTAATTCATTAGTCTTCAACCCTGTAAACTTCTTTAATTTGTCTATCTTGCAGGTCAAACATGGTGTTTAAGCATAACAAACTGCCTTTCACTTATGTTGACCCTAACCAGCTGGCCTATGAAGACCTGAGACAATTGGATTATGATGGACAAGTTGCTTCTTTTGAGGAAATTTCTTCATCAAGGGGAATTCCTCAAAAGTCACTAACTTCAGGTAACTAAAACTAACATTTTCTTTGCAAGAGAGAGGGAATGATTAGCCTTTTTTTTTTTTCTAACTTCATTCTGATACAAAGATGGAGAAAGGGAGAAAGTCTTCACCAAAACTCAAGCCACCGAAACTCAAGAAGATGAATTGAGGCCCGGAAGTGATTCCAGTACTTTTATCTCAGTTGTCACAAACAAGGAGTATGAGAACAGAAATGCTGATTCTGCAAATGATACCTCTGAAAGTGCTCTTGGAGATACCTCCAGCATGTCATGGGTGACTGGCAGCACCAGTGAAGTTATCAGGTCAGAGCATAGCAAACGGCCTATGTGTGATAATGGAGCTTACCAAGTTGAAAACAAACGCCAAAAACAAACAGACCCAAATAAGCAATTGGATTCTTTTGCAGTAATTCCTTTTAGTTCCTGCAAGGAACTACCTACTTCAGGTATTTTTAGTGATGTTTGATTTTCTTGTATGATGTTTTATGCAGTCATACTTTTTTGAGGAAATTTATCCAGTCATATTTAAGATGGTAAATGGAGTGAAGAGAGGCTTATAACCGAAACCGTTACTTTCAGCTGCTGCTGACAGGGAATTAGAGAATGAAGAGGCTGCTGCTGTTCCCAAGGATCCTGCTAATAAGGAAACCAGCAAACAACTGCCATGGATTATATGCAGTAGAAGTGAAGAAGAAACAAATTTGGACTCAGGTGTTAGTGTCCATTTCTTTCCTAGTTGTTTCGAAGAATACCAAAGTGCAAATGGATTCCATCAAGTGGAAGAGATGTATTCACCCCTTTTTGATCACCCTTATCGAAAGCTTGTTGCTGTTGGACCAAATCATCAAGCTGATATTCCACAGTGGAGGTCACGAGAATTTAAAAATTCTTTTGGGGATTCAGATGATTGTGTTTCAGTACCTTTGACCTCTATGACGAGTTCATCAGTTCATCATATGATAGATGAAGATGATAGCAATAAATGGGTTGGAACTTGTGTGATGCCAATGCCCGATTCTGACTCTTTGGCTTCAGAAGTAAGGGCTGTGCACTGTAAGACAGATTGTAGCTGCCTGGATGAGGGTTCCATCCGATGTGTGAGACAGCATATTACAGAAGCAAGAGAAAAGCTTAAGAGAATGTTGGGAAAGCACAGGTTTGAAGAGTTAGGTTTATACAACATGGGTGAGGATGCCACTAAGAAATGGACCGAAGAGGAGGAACAGTTGTTCCAAGAAGTTGTCTTGTTGAATCCTGCATCATTATGTAAGAACTTTTGGGACCATCTATATCAGGTTCTTCCCTCTCGAAGCAGTAAAGAGCTAATCAGTTACTACTACAATGTATTCATGCTTCGGAAGAGGGCTGAGCAGAACAGGTTGGACCCATTGAATGTGGATAGTGACAATGATGAATGGCAAGAAAGTGATGATGGTGAGTTTGCAACAATGGAGGAGAATGAAGAAGATTCCGTAGTATCTCTTGCAAATCAAGGTGATCTTGCTTGTAATAAAGATGGCCCTGAAGAAACAGACATCAGTGAAGATATTGATGATGAAGATGAGTGTGACGACTATACCATTGCCGATAATAATGAGGAAGCGCTATGTGGTGTTTCTGAAGGATGCATCAGTAATAAATCAATTTTTTGTCCTACGGCACAGCTTATTGACAAGAAATTGCAGAATGGTGTGGAGCAAGATGTTCGCGGTGACTCATGCATGTCCTATGAGGGGCAACACAATGGGGCTGACTCCGGTGGTGGTGCAGCAGACAATCTTGACACACAGCATAGTCTGATTAAGGATCATGATCACCTGCTTGAGGAGTTCGGAAATGATGGTGGTATAAGTGTTGTGACAGATCATGGGTTCTTTGATGATCATTGTGACCCAAAAACATGGGATATGAATTATACCCATGGAGCAGAGAACGATGACTTTTTGTCAACATATAATGTGATTGAAGAAGTGTTTGGGAAGGGAGCTTGGGAGAATGATGCAAAGGGCAATCATGGTGTTATTCAGTCTTGACACCTGAGCATATTGTGCTATCTGGTGATGTATCTCACCACAATTAGCTTGGCTTATTGCCTTACAGTCTGAAGTTTATATTGGTTATACATGCTGGTTGGTTCAGTATAATAATCTTTCAGTGTACGTTATGGAGGAAGAATGACAGTTCTGCATTGTAAAGGTAGTTTCAAAATATGAAGTTGGTTGTAAATCCATGAGGGTCGTAAAGATTGCTTTCATGGTTTAGGTCATCTCAATTTTGTTTTTTATTATTATTTTTTTTTTAGGGCAACCTTCATCATGATAACCTTGTCTAGGAAAGGAGGAATATGTTCTTTAAAACTTCACAAAAGTTTTACAATCATCTCTGTTAAATTGAAGCTCATTTACAGAAATTTGTTATTACCAATTGCATTACTGTTACTTTTTACAAATGTTACATATTTTGTATTTCATAGCTGCAGTTGGAAGGGAGCTTTTTTTTTTGCCTTTTTGTGAGGATACATAAAAGAAACCTTCTCTAATGGGTACAAGCGAAGGACTAGAGGTTTCTTATCCATCTGGAATCTAATGTGTGGTTTCGTTAGTTTTATTTTCTGTTATTAGACATGTTTGCAATGGATTCTATCTGGTAATTCTCAACTGAGTTACTTGTGGTACTTTTGTGGCCACAGGTTTGCTGCAGAAGTTGCAAGACGGAAGAATTGTCTCTGTTTCTCTCTGTTCTTTTCTTTTTCCTATTTTTTTAAGAATACGAAGGACGGAGTTACTTGCTGATGGCACACCTCAGCTCATATAAGAAAAACAACAGCTAGAAGCGAGTAAACAAGACACGGGCTAACTGAAAACATCGGAAAGTCGCATGATTTGAAATAAAATCGTCAAAATCCTAGTTTTTTTCTTTCGGTCCCGTTAGGTAGGCTTTGACCAAAAAAAGTACTTTTCCGAGAGAAGACAAAAGCCATTGGCTGAACAACAGCCGGAAAAATCCTTAATTCGAAAGACGACAATCAAAGCATCACGAAACGGGTGAAATCAAAGGACATTACTTGAATGTTACTGCAGGTACATGTGAAGAAATGATGAAAAGGGCCATGTGTGCCAGAGAATCGGAGAAACTTCGGAACAAACAACTCCCCCCGAGCACCTACGATCCAACCAATTGGGAGAGAATCAATAGATTCTTTTTCGGGAGCGATTCATCCTTCCCGAACGCAGCATACAACTCTCCGTACCAAACATATGCGGATCAAATCACGATTTTATAATAAGAACAAGAAATCTTTCTCGATCAATCCCTTTGCCCCTCATTCTTCCGAAGTGTAACGACTAGCTGTCGGAATGGCGGATTCTTTTACCATTGAATAGATGTCTCTAGACCTGCGTTTCGGAAGCGCTCCTTGGGCGAATGCCTCTCTTCTATCTTTCTGGCCAGTCTGTGAGTCTCACTGATCAACGGGTGACCGTCTCCGTAGTGGTCTACTCTCCATATCCAATCGATCAGGGGTCTCCCTCGAGGTGGATCTTATCTGCTCGAAGAACTTTCCTCGCAAAGGTAATGCCCTTTCAGAAGACCTGAAGCTGTACCTCAATGACAGTCAGATTGAGGTTGCATCAAGCCCCTACCACTATCATCATATTATGGTGATCTTTGATCACAAAGCCCACTCCTCCATACACTCCATCCGCCGACATGTCGCCATCGAAATTGACTTTTAAATGAACAAGGGGTGGGGGCACTCATAAAAAAAAGGCAAACCTGGGTACTGTGAAAGTGAAACGGATATTCCAGATGTCTCTAGCCATCTCAAAGGATCTCGACGTGGTCATCGTGGTGATCTCCGCTGCATGATGAAAAATCCTGTTGACCCCCTAATGAATTTTGATGAATACAAAACACTAGAGTATAATTCCATTTATCTTAACAATTTAATTGAGGATTTCATGTATTTTATTAAGAATATTGTTAAGAAATGTTTAGGCAAGTTCCCATGATTTTTTAAGGACTTATTGAAGAATTTTTGAGATGAAAGAAAAAGTTCAGGGACAGCCGAGACGTCTCCGGGTTGTCTCAGAGACGTCTCTGGCACAAACAGGAAGAACTGGCACGTCTGGAGACGTCCCCGGCACCTGCCGGGTCGTCCCCGCGATAGCGGAGTCGACTCTCTCAGTAGCGGAGTCGACTCTCTCAGTGGCGGCAGAAAGGCAGTTTTCAAGAGATATGCGCGAGACGTCCCCACCGTACGCGGAGTCGTCCCCGCAAGTAAAAAGCAGACTTCCCGAGTCGTCCCCGAGGTAGCGGAGTCGGCTCTCTCAGGGTTTTCCAGAGGATGTCATTTTCGGTGATAAGGCAGCGGAGACGTCCCCTGAAAGAGCGGAGTCGACTCTCTCAGAGAATTCCAGAAGACATGTTTTTCGGAGTTATAACAGCGGAGTCGTCCCCAAGGCAGCGGAGTCGTCCCATGCAAAAAGTGCAAACAAGCCGAGACATCCCCGTAAAGTACAGAGACGACCCTCTCAGAAAAACAGAAAAACAAGGATTCAAACAATACAATTCCAGAGTCGTCCCCGTAAAGTGCCAAGTCGACCCCAAACAAAGTGAAAAGTAAATTTATACAGCCGAGACGTCTCGCGTTGAAGCGGAGACGTCTCCGGAGCGCCTGGGACGCGACTGACAACTTTTGCAGGTTTGGTTTGAATTTCAAATCTCTTTTACTTTATCTCTAACGGCTATATTTGCTTTTTGGGCTATAAAAGGGACCTCTTAAGTGCTTCTCAACAACTCTTCACCAACCAAAAGCTAGATCATTTAAGAGAGAAGCAAGAGAGAGAAGTTCAAGGGAGTGAGTGCATTCAAGTGAAGAAATCAAGTGCTTTCAAGCTTCCCAAGTGATTTCAAGCTCAACCACTCTCTTCCGCTCGGGATTCAAAGCTCATACTCAAGCCTACGCGATCCACATCGGAAGAATCATCATTTCCCACGCTTCCAACGGCAAAAGGATTCTTCCGGGTTCTATTATTTATCATTGTCATATTTGCTTATTTAGAGCTTTTCAATCCTTTGTAAAACCTTTCATTGTGGTGCTTGTTCCAGTCAAGGGACTTGGAACAAGGGAAAGGCGTCCCAAGCCTAAGTGAAATTGGGGGTTATAGGGTTTGTTGTTAGCCCGGTGTAAAACAACGAGTTGGGTAGTGATGACCCAAAGATTGGTTTAAAGATTGATTTTGATGATCACAAAACCTTGAAGTATAAATACTAATGTTTGTGTTGCAAGGAGAAAGATATTTATTTTGCAAGGAACATAGCAAGTTGGAAGAACACAAGAAGGCCTCCAAAGCTCTCAAGAAAAGTTGGAAGAAAGCTACAATTTATTGGCCCAAGTCTCAAGTTCAAAGGATTCAATTTAGAAGAGCAAGTTTTAAGAAAAATTCAAAGGAAAGGCACTCGAGTCGACTCCTACAGTTCCGAGTCGACTCCAAGGAGCAACAGATAGAAAGATTCATCTCAGAACCTGTCAACGAGTCGACTCCTGAAGAGCGCGAGTCGACTCCGATGTTCACCGAGTCGACTCCAGGGTAGTATGAGTCGACTCCTAGGAGTCACAGGCAGAAAAGTCAGAGAGGAGTTTTCGGGTCTGAGATTCGAGTCGACTCCAGTGGAACGCGAGTCGACTCCGATGGTTGGCAAGTCGACTCCAAAGAAAGTGAGAGTCGACTCTCAGAGGAACACAAGAAAAAAGTCAGAGAGCCAATTTCAGACACTGAGAGCCGAGTCGACTCCCGCAAAGTCTGAGTCGACTCCAAGACAGCGCAACCCCAAAGACAGAAGACGGTATTTTCGTCTTTGAGAGGCGAGTCGACTCCAAGACAGTTCGAGTCGACTCCAAGGCAGCGCGACCCCAAAATACAGAGGATCAGTTTTCGGGCTCTGAGAGCCGAGTCGACTCCAAGAGAATCCGAGTCGACTCGAGGAAGAAAATCAGAAAATATGTCCTCTGGATTCCTGAGAATGAGCCGACCCCTAAGCGCCCGAGTCGTCTCCAGCTATTGGCGAGTCGACTCCAGTTTTAGTCCGAGTCGACTCTAGGACAAAGCAAGCACATTAATTCAAATTTGGAACAGTGGCTGAGTCGTCTCCAGTAAAACACGAGTCGACTCCTGCAACAGGCGAGTCGACTCCTGATCAGGAGTCGACTCCGATCCCAACGGTAATATTGTCAGGAAGTGCAGACTGTGTCCAACGGCTCTATTTTTGTCTCTAACGGCTATATTCTTGTTTCCACGCCATCTAAAGCTATAAAAATAAGAAGAGAGCTAGGGAAGAACTTATGGAAGTGGGAGAGAACATTTAGGGAAGAGATTTCAAAGAGATTACAAGGAAAATCTTCCATAAGCACAAAAGGGCCATTCAAAGTAAAATAGAGAGAAGAAGAGCATCCAAGTGAATCCCAAAGCTTCCTCTCCATCCGTGTGCTGCCTCGGTGATCCTCTACTTCGTGAAAAATCAGAAGAGGGTCAAGTAAAGAAGAAGCCGAGTTCCTCCATCTACAAATCTGTTTGAGGGCTTCTTCCCTTTACTTTACTTGTTTATATTTGCTATATTCGCTTATTTGAGAAGCTTGTACTTGATTTAAACTCTTGCTCTAAATATCTTGTAACTTGATTCAATCAAGGGATTGAATCAAGGGGTTAAGGTTTGTTGGTGAGCCAAAGGGAAAAACCAACGTTGTAAGGTTGTGGTTGGTGAGCCTTTGGGAAAACCAACTGGGTTGATTGTGAACCCGGAAAACAATCGTTGTAAGGTTGTGGTTGGTGAGCCTCTGGGAAAACCAACTGGGTTGGATTGTGAGCCCGTGAAAACAATCGGGTGGTTCTAGTCGGTGAGCCTGGGAAAACCGACCGAGTTCGTTGTGACCTCGTAAAACAACAAGTTGGGTTGTGAGCTTGTAAAACAACCGGCTGTAATCTGTAGGATTATAGTGAAATTCCCAAGAGGTCTTGGGGAGTGGATGTAGGTGCTGGGGTGCACCGAACCACTATATGTTTGTTGTGTTTGTGATACTTTTTGTCATTGTCTATCTTGCTCACTTACTTACCTAGATAAATTGCATGCTTAACTCTTATCCGCGCATCCTTTAGTTGCAAGCATATTAAATTTACTTAATCAAGTCTCATTCGATAAATCAACCTATTGCTAAGTTTAAATTCCACTGTGCAACTATACAACTTAGCATAATTAATTGAAAAGTGTTAGAAGTAGCTTAAAAGTTTTATAAGACCCAATTCACCCCCCCTCTTGGGTTGTATCTATTGGGCAACAAGTGGTATCAGAGCAGGTGCTCAAATATTATTTGTAGTCTTAACCAACTAGAGCCAAAGATCATGACAACCCCACATAACGTATTACCTGCTGAGGGACTGTCCACAAACAGACCTCCACTGTTTGATGGATCTAACTATATTCAATGGAAAGCTAGAATGAAAATCTTTACTCAATTACAAAACTATGAGCTATGGAATGTCATAACAAATGGCCTACACACACCCACGAAATTAATTGAAAGTATGTTTGATAAAAATTTGGCTGAACTGAATGCTAAGGCTATGAACCTATTATATTGTGCATTAGATAGGAATGAGTTTAATTACATATCTTCTTGCATAACTGCTAAAGATATATGGAATATGCTTGAAGTTAAATATGAATGCCCTAACAAATCTGAAACATCATGTGTAGAAGAAGAGCAGTATCATATTGCAAATTCATGTTTCATGGCACAAGAGGTACATGCTGAAACTGAAAGCAATTTTACATTTGATGAACTTCACGATGCCTTTTCTGATTTGTATTTAGAATATAAGAAACTTGTTTGTAAGAACAAGAACTTGAGGAAAGAAAATCAAGAACTAAATCAGAAAAACCAACTTCTCACTGAAAGCCATGATAAACTTAAGAAAAATAATGAATTGCTTTCAGAAGATAACAAAAGATTAACTAAAGAAGTTGACACATTAAAACCCGTTGTTGAAAGATTTACTTTAAGCTCTGAAAAGTTGAATCTAATGATAAATAATCAAAGAGCTGAATTTGATAATATTGGATTGGGATGTCAACCTTGGTACACCCAAAAATCTTTCAAGAATATGTTTGTTAAAACAGTTTCTAATCATTTTAAAATAGATTCTTATAATGCTGATAAACAGGAACAAAGGTTATGCAAAATCTCTTCTGTTCCTAAATCTGTACATTATAAATTTGATAAACCTAAAAGGCAAAAACAGAAAACTGAAGGGTTATATACCACTCATGTTAAATCCATGTTTGTTAAATTTAATAAGAAGATGCAGAAATACACTTCTTGTAGCCCTAAAATCTGCAAGCCGATGGACAAAATAGCTATTAAGAAAATATGGGTTCCAAAAGGAACAATAATAGCTAACCTGCACGGACCCAAAAGAGCTTGGGTTCCTAAGTTGAAAATCTAAATATTTTCTGCAGGTGTGTCTAGCACTCAAGGCTCCAACAAAAGATGTTAAATTGGACATTGGGTGCTCTAGACATATATTAAAGAATGAAACTTAAAATATACTTAAGAAAAGTGACTAAAATGGAAGAAATAATGAAATTAGTAATTCTTGCATCCTCTCATACTGAAATTGTTTTATTAGTTGATTAAAACACATCTTGCAAGTATTAATCATTCTTTTCTTGTGATATAAGTAATATTTCTGATATGAAAAGAAAATATATCCAAATCACTCCATCTTTCTAGATTATGCTTTACTTATAGATGGATAATTTGGTAAATCAATTCTCCTAAGAATAACTCTATGAATTCTCTATATGCTTGACTGAGAGTTTTTATCCATGGCATTATTGTTCATTGATCATAGATATGAAAATGTGTACTTGGTATATCTTTGAATATATGCATTATAAATACTATGATCAAAGAATTCTTTTTGGTATATAAAATTAACTTATGCTAGTATGGACGTAATCTCAAAAGATCTTGTCATTGGTTTACTTAGAATATCTTCTGCAAGGTCAAAGTTTACTATGCATGTTAACTAAGGAAACAAACAAGAATCAATTTCTAAATCTAAAGATGTTGTTTCCATCACTAAGTTTTCACAAACTTACATTGGATTTGTTTTTGGCAAGTAAAATTAAAGTATTTTCTGCATTTGCTAAATCTTGTGAAAGGGATCAAATGAAAAAGGTTTGCAAACTATGAAAGTAAAAGAAGTATCATGGCATAGTGTTGAAAACCAATTTTGTATTAAGTTGTGCACAGAAAATAATATTGAATACAATTATTTCTGCACCAAAGAACACCATAAGTAAAATAGGGTTAATAGAATCCTTGAAGAAATGAAAAAGGCAATGTTGTACGATAGTCATTTAAAAGCTATCATCATTGCTTGTCATATATATGGTTTCCATTAGGTCTATTTTTGATGAAAACTCCATTTGATCTTCTGAAAAATAGAAAATGAACTACTGCATATCTTTCATATTTTTCAGTCGTACACGTTATACTTGATATATTCTTATGAAAATAATGCCAAATCTGATAAAGATATTTCTATCCTTGGATATCATTCATCAAGCAATGCATATAGAATATTCAATGAAAAGATTCTAGTTAAAGAAATATCAATTCAGTTTATTCTTTATGAGACTAATGATTCATTATCAAATATTAATCTTTATAGTTTATTCTTTATTCTTTATATATGGATATGTTTAATCTTTTACATATGACAATCTGAAAACTTGTTAATAATTAGAACCAAATTGAGTTTTCAGAAATGCACTTAATGAAGAAAAATTGGTGACTACTAAAAGATTCAATCAAGAAAAGATGAATTAGATCTTGATGAAATTCTTGCATGATTAGAAGTAAAGATCACCATTATCATTTGCTTGCTTTATGAGCTTTATATTCTGTCAAATGAATGTGTAGAATATACGTCTATGTGGTTATTTCATTTAAAAAAATCTATGTAAAATAACCACCTTATTTGAAAACACTCATTACCAATATGATAAAGCAATATGTGATTTGGAACAAGCATCAAAAGCATGATAGAATAATTATTTCATCATACACCTAATAGACCAGATTGTGTGATCATTATGTGCCCTTATGCAAGACTTCAATCTAACTCTAATGAATCATAATTTATTGATAACAAATGAATCATAATCTGAATTTTGATAGAAACAATTGTTTAAGGCAATTTGATCAAAACTTAGCTAGCATGCCTTATTGATAATTATCTTAAGCAAATAGAATCTAAGCTAAATTGATGTTGAAAATAAGAAATTAATTTGACCTTGATGAATCTTCCTATTGCTTCACATGCTTGTCCTTGAACAGTCTTGGTTAATGAAACTATCTCTTTAGTTCAAGTGACATATGTTTGCTTATGTTTAGGCAATCTCTTGAGTAAAGTGACTCAACATTCAATTATTATCATATCTTAGATTGAGTTACCTAGTTAAGAAATATGCTATATGAATGTTTTGTATCTTGAAGAAACTAATAACTTTCTTTCAAGAAAGAAAAGAATTTTGTTAATAATGCAGGATCCTTGAGCAAGAAAATGAGAGATTTCAACTTGAAGGACACCTCTACATAAGATACAACAAACATTCAAATGCAAACAAGAGAGAGGATCTTCTTCAGCCAAAAGTTCACACGTAAGAAATCTAGTTTGGCTTGAAGAATATATATAATGAATAGGTAATTTTAGATACCTTTCTCACAAATTAATTGAGCAAAGTCAATAACTTAAATCTTATGATGGCATGATTAAATTCTTTAATTATTAATTTTTGATATCATGTCTATATGTGTATTGACTGACTTATACTTTTAGAAACTGTTTCATGGTTTGCCCAAACTAAATGATTTCTTAGCCTATATCATAATCATGAAATACACAAGTATATGCTTAAAATTTTGGATGTAAAATAACTTGTGAGAAGTTATGAATCCATGAGCATAATGAAAATGTTGTTTGCATGATATACATATATATGATACATAAGATTAATTCTTTATTCTGCTCTTTTATGTAAATTACTTGAGAATAACAAAAAGAGAGAGAGATAAAGAAAAGAAAATGGATATTATTCAAGAGAAGTAAAATCTAAGTAAAGGCAAATACTTCATCTTAAGGAAAAGCAAAACAAGCATAATATATTTGACTTGTGAAAGGGATAAAATCCGTAATGAATTACACTTAAATAGAGGGAGAGTTTAAAGTAAATAGTTTAACCTTTCTATATTGCTCATCATAGGGATGGTGCCAATGGGGAGACTAGTGGTAGTATCCGGCACTATTTGACCCAACTATTCGGTGTAGGGCATATTAGGGACGGCACAAGAGGGAGGCTAGTGGTAGTACCTCGTGCCCCTTCCCAACTCCACCGGATAGGGAGCAAGTAGAGTATAGAACATAGGAAAGTTAAAAATGAAAGACAAAGTAAATGAAAGTATATAAGAAGAATCAAGTCAAATTTTTAATCACTTGAAAACACACTTTAAGGATGAAATCAGTGCAAAATTATATTTAAATAGGGGGAGTTTATTTGAAAAGAATTGATTTTGATCCTTGATATGCTTGTTCTTATTATTTTAATGCATGACTTAACCCATAATATATCTTGCATGTGGCATGATGTCTTGAATTATGGGTTCTCAATATTTTGTAATGCTTCATACTTGGACAATTTGATTGAATGTTTGAAATGCTACATAACATCTTTTGTTTGGTATTATTGAAAAGAAATTTTCAGATTTGTCGTTAACAATCATCGTTAAAACCTGAAAGTTGAATAAATTTGTAAAAAGGAGAAGAGAAGGATATCTCTATTTAGGCAAAATGAATTGAGTTGTTTTTATCCTTCATCTTGATTAACTTTGGTATATAATGTTCTAACTCATACCAAAACTCAACATAAATACAAATACTCTGAATATGCTCTTACATGTTTGAAATATGTGTTTTCAAACGTAATGATTTAAGATGAGCTACAATCTGGAAGATACATATCTCAAATTATGTTTTTGAAAGCCTCAATTGAAAATCCTATGTAATTCAGAATCTGATTTTGTATAAAAGCTTGAACTCCATATGATTTCTAAATAAAATCTTAATGAAAGAAAAACAGAATTAATTTTGATGCCTTTGGTTGATTGCTCCGATACGAATCCGAAACATATCATTTCTTAGCTTCAAAGTATACTAATATTGGCCTAAATGATGTGGCATTCAATGATCTTGATTGCAAGTAAATATTTTTAAATATATGATTTTATTTTGATAATAAAAAAAAACTATTGGGCTTCATGTATACATTGCTGAAAAACTGTGATTAAGAAATTGAGTTCTATAAATATATATATTTCAATGATCATCTATATGTTTTTCTCTCCTACATTGTTAAAGACAGAATAGAGTGAATGATCTTAAAGCAAGAAATATTTCAGCTCACTCGAATGATTCTAAAAGAAAGAAAATGTAAATGCCTTTGAAAAAAACTGAGCTTCAAATGAATCATTTTCTGATTAATATTTCTATACATTTTTCTCTAAGATTAGGAGAAAGCAAAACTTGTTCTTAAAGGATTAGAAAGAGTGATTACTATAAATTTTAAATAATTCTAGATCACTCTACATTCTTGATATCATAAAGTTTCAGGTTTATTCACGTTTAACATTAAAATCTGAAATTCAACAAAAGAAAAGAATGATTAAAGAAGTATGCATCTTTTGAGGGGGAGCTTTAGATATCTTATCCTAAAGTTACTTCAATTTGAAGCATACCTTGATTTTTATGGATTGATTTTGATGAACCTCCTTATAATACAATACTTGCTTTAATTATAAGTTTATGCCTTGAGAAGAGTTCTATAAAGGTTGTCTTATCTCATACCTTGAGTCTTATGAAAATAAGCTGAAACTTATGGAAAACATATTTTTGAGATTGACAATTTTATTGAACATTATCTTCAAACTCTAAACTGTTAAATGGAATAATCAATTGAGGGGGAGAAAGAAAATTTCAGAAGGAGAGGTATTATGGAACTTAACCGCAAAAATCTTTATGATACATCTTGAGGATTGTTATTTGGTTAATATTTCTTATGCATACATCATGAACCAAATTGCAAGTCAAACAGTTGATCTTAAGAGCCTCTAACTTAATGAAAAAGAGGGAGAATAACGTGTTGAATTTTTTTTTAGTATCTCTTAGAAAATCTATTTTGAAATTTACTAATGAGTCCAAATTGGCTTGCTCTTTAGAACTTAAATTGTGTGCCAATTCCTATTTTTATGTATCAAATTGTGCTTATTTTCTAAAGGAATAAAAGAAAGTCTTTAAGAGAGCTCTAAGATATATCAAATATTGCATGAATCCATATTTTGGTATTTGTGCCCCAATGCTCTTATTATCATTAAAGAACTTTGAAGTCATTAAGAATTAATGATCCAACGTGATGATATGTTTTTCAAGTATATGAGTTTTGATCTTATACTCTGAAAATTAATTAAATTGCTCTCATGTTGATAAAATACTTAATATTTTGGGCAAAAGTTCTTAAATGAACAAGCTTTCATACTTATTATTAAAGAGAGGTTAGATTTCCATTCGTGTTTTCCTTGAATATCATTTGTGGGACTTCTTGAATTAACTTAAGAAAGATTCCACCTACACTTGATTAGAAAACTATCTGTGGTATCAAATTAGAAAACTTCTTGAAATCACATTCGATGTGTTCTGCTCTGAAATTATCTTAATTGTCTCTGATCTATGCTCATTAATCTGATTCTAATATTATTGCCTTGAGTTATATGATTCATATCCTTGCAATAATTTGACATGCAAATCAGAGTACAATAAGAAAAAGAAATATTTGAGTATTCTTATCTTTGTGCTTAATGTTTCACTATCTTTTTGATGTTGTCAAAAAGGGGGAGAAATATCTAAGTATATGCTCAATGCTTTCTGTTTTGAATTGAATACAAATCAGCTTAAATTGAAATATGTTGATTGTGTTAAGCTGATTAAATCTAAAGCATTATCATGAAGTATGTTCTTAAATATATATGTTTTTTTACTTCATGCAACTTAGCTATGCATTACTTCTAGAACACAATATATCTTATATTGCATATACTCCAAGTTTTGTCATCATCAAAAAGGGGGAGACTGATGACCCAAAGATTGATTTAAAGATTGATTTTGATGATCACAAAATCTTGAAGTATAAATACTAATGTTTGTGTTGCAAGGAGAAAGATATTTATTTTGCAAGGAACATAGCAAGTTGGAAGAACACAAGAAGGCCTCCAAAGCTCTCAAGAAAAGTTGGAAGAAAGCTACAATTTATTGGCCCAAGTCTCAAGTTCAAAGGATTCAATTTAGAAGAGCAAGTTTTAAGAAAAATTCAAAGGAAAGGCACTCGAGTCGACTCCTACAGTTCCGAGTCGACTCCAAGGAGCAACAGACAGAAAGATTCATCTCAGAACCTGTCAACGAGTCGACTCCTGAAGAGCGCGAGTCGACTCCGATGTTCACCGAGTCGACTCCAGGGTAGTATGAGTCGACTCCTAGGAGTCACAGGCAGAAAAGTCAGAGAGGAGTTTTCGGGTCTGAGATTCGAGTCGACTCCAGTGGAACGCGAGTCGACTCCGATGGTTGGCAAGTCGACTCCAAAGAAAGTGAGAGTCGACTCTCAGAGGAACACAAGGAAAAAGTCAGAGAGCCAATTTCAGACACTGAGAGCCGAGTCGACTCCCGCAAAGTCTGAGTCGACTCCAAGACAGCGCAACCCCAAAGACAGAAGACGGTATTTTCGTCTCTGAGAGGCGAGTCGACTCCAAGACAGTTCGAGTCGACTCCAAGGCAGCGCGACCCCAAAATACAGAGGATCAGTTTTCGGGCTCTGAGAGCCGAGTCGACTCCAAGAGAATCCGAGTCGACTCGAGGAAGAAAATCAGAAAATATGTCCTCTGGATTCCTGAGAATGAGCCGACCCCTAAGCGCCCGAGTCGTCTCCAGCTATTGGCGAGTCGACTCCAGTTTTAGTCCGAGTCGACTCTAGGACAAAGCAAGCACATTAATTCAAATTTGGAACAGTGGCCGAGTCGTCTCCAGTAAAACACGAGTCGACTCCTGCAACAGGCGAGTCGACTCCTGATCGCGCGAGTCGACTCCGATCCCAACGGTAATATTGTCAGGAAGTGCAGACTGTGTCCAACGGCTCTATTTTTGTCTCTAACGGCTATATTCTTGTTTCCACGCCATCTAAAGCTATAAAAACAAGAAGAGAGCTAGGGGAGAACTTATGGAAGTGGGAGAGAACATTTAGGGAAGAGATTTCAAAGAGATTACAAGAAAAATCTCCCATAAGCACAAAAGGGCCATTCAAAGTAAAATAGAGAGAAGAAGAGCATCCAAGTGAATCCCAAAGCTTCCTCTCCATCCGTGTGCTGCCTCGGTGATCCTCTACTTCGTGAAAAATCAGAAGAGGGTCAAGTAAAGAAGAAGCCGAGTTCCTCCATCTACAAATCTGTTTGAGGGCTTCTTCCCTTTACTTTACTTGTTTATATTTGCTATATTCGCTTATTTGAGAAGCTTGTACTTGATTTAAACTCTTGCTCTAAATATCTTGTAACTTGATTCAATCAAGGGATTGAATCAAGGGGTTAAGATTTGTTGGTGAGCCAAAGGGAAAAACCAACATTGTAAGGTTGTGGTTGGTGAGCCTTTGGGAAAACCAACTGGGTTGATTGTGAACCCGGAAAACAATCGTTGTAAGGTTGTGGTTGGTGAGCCTCTGGGAAAACCAACTGGGTTGGATTGTGAGCCCGTGAAAACAATCGGGTGGTTCTAGTCGGTGAGCCTGGGAAAACCGACCGAGTTCGTTGTGAGCTTGTAAAACAACCGGCTGTAATCTGTAGGATTATAGTGAAATTCCCAAGAGGTCTTGGGGAGTGGATGTAGGTGCTGGGGTGCACCGAACCACTATATGTTTGTTGTGTTTGTGATGCTTTTTGTCATTGTCTATCTTGCTCACTTACTTACCTAGATAAATTGCATGCTTAACTCTTATCCGCGCATCCTTTAGTTGCAAGCATATTAAATTTACTTAATCAAGTCTCATTCGATAAATCAACCTATTGCTAAGTTTAAATTCCACTGTGCAACTATACAACTTAGCATAATTAATTGAAAAGTGTTAGAAGTAGCTTAAAAGTTTTATAAGACCCAATTCACCCCCCCCCCTCTTGGGTTGTATCTACTGGGCAACAGGTAGTGAACTCGCAAAACTACCGTACTGTAATCGTGGATTATAGTGAAAATTCCCAAAGGTGCTTTGGGGAGTGGATGTAGGAGCAGTGGAGGCTCCGAACCACTATAAAAGCTTGTGTTTGCGATTGTTTGTCTTCATAGCTTTATTTTAGCTTTAGCTCATACATTTGTGTGTTTTATTTTTTTAATTAGACAAAAGTTTTAAAACACCCAATTCACCCCCCCTCTTGGGTGACCATCTCTGGGCAACAAGTGGTATCAGAGCAGGTGCTCTGTGTATTTCTTGAAAGACCTAACCGTCTTAGCCAAAGATCTAGATGGCAACACCCTTTAACAATGTTCCTGCTGAGGGGCAAGCAACCAATAGACCTCCACTCTTCAATGGGACAAATTATACCTATTGGAAGACTAGAATGAGAATCTTCATTCAAGCACAAGACTATGCCTTGTGGAGGGTTATAGTCAAGGGACCACAAGAACCATCACACATGGTTAATGGCATTCAAGTTCCCAAACCTGAGGAGGATTGGAATGAGAATGATGATAGGATGGCTCAACTCAATTCAAGAGCCATGAACTCATTATTTTGTGCTCTAGATGTAAATGAGTTTAACAGAGTCTCCACATGTAGTTCCGCTAAGAAAATATGGGATAGGCTTGAAGTTACCCACGAGGGTACAAATCAAGTCAAAGAGTCCAAAGTGAACATTCTAGTTCACAAATATGAGCTGTTTAAGATGAAACCCAATGAAACCATCACATGCATGTTTACACGCTTTACCGATATAATTAATGGTCTAAAGAGTTTGGGTAAATCTTATACTAATCCGGAACTTGTAAGTAAAATTCTCAGGTCTTTGCCGAAAGCATGGGAAGCAAAGGTCACGGCGATCGTAGAAGCCAAAGACCTCAACACCTTGGGGCTAGAACAACTTTTGGGCTCATTGATGACGCATGAGCTCACGATGAAGCAACATGAAGATGATTTGCCAAAGAAAAAGACAATTGCACTCAAGGCTACTTCGAGTGTGTGTGAAGAAGAAAGTAGTGAGAGTGAGGAAGAAAGTGAGGACGAGGACTTGGGTTTGATAGTTAGGAAGTTTAAAAAATTCATGAGGAAAAAGAAACTCTTTCCAAGGAAAAAGTTTGGAGGGAGAAATGATTGGGAAAAAGAAAAAGAAAAAGAAAGAGACCCAATCATATGCTACGATTGCAAGAGACCGGGACACATTCGTTCCGAATGCCCTCAACAAAAGAAGTTTTTTGGAAAGAAGAAGAAGAAGGCATTGAAAGCAACATGGGATGATAGTGACACATCATCCTCCGAGGAAGAGAAGGAAGAGACCGCCAATTTGTGCTTCATGGCATTCGAAGACGACGAGGTATGTCAAAACTCAACTATAAATTTTACTTTAGAAGAATTGTATGAAGCTTTTCAAGAACTTATGGGTGATTGTAGTATGTTAGGAGCAAAGAATAAAGAGTTAAAAGCCTCCAATCAAAAACTGAAAGAAGATATTGAAAACCTATTGATTGAGAAGGAGAGCGTTAAAAATATTAACACCATTGACCTAGAAAATAGAAACTTAAAACTTAGCATTGAAAATAAAACGGGAAAAACACTAATTAAGGAATTAAATCTAAAAGTAAAATCTCTACTCGATAATAATACCTCACTTGCACAAAATGTTGAATCCCTTAAAAAGGATAAGGAAGAACTAGTTAAAGAAAATTTAAATCTTAAGAATGAGGTACATAAATACAAACCAATTGTTGAAAAATTCACACAAAGCTCTGAAAAATTAAATCTTATTCTTTCAAATCAAAGAGCTATTTTTAATAAAGCCGGATTAGGATATAAAACTAACAAACAACAAAAGTATCTAAAGAATTTCTTTGTAAAAGCAAAAGATGTAAAAACTGAAAAACCTACATGCTTTCATTGCGGAAAGAATGGACATAAAGCCTACTGTTGTATTCAAAGAAAGATCCAAACTAACAAGAGTACATTTGTGAAAGCTAAAAACATAACTAAAGTATGGGTGCCTAAGGGAACCAACTACACTAACCACGAAGGACCCAAGAAAACTTGGGTACCTAAGAGCTTCACATGATCATTTTGCAGGTATGCCTTGCAGCCGGGAATAAAAGGAGAATGTGGTATCTTGATAGTGGTTGCTCAAGGCATATGACCGGTGACAAGAGTCTCTTCGTCACTTTGAAATCAAAAGAAGGAGGAGTAGTCACATTTGGAGACAATGCTAAAGGTCAAATCATTGGTGTTGGTAAAATCTCCATTTCACCCTCCTCTTTTATTGACAATGTATTGTTAGTTAATGGACTAAAACATAATCTATTAAGTATAAGTCAATTTTGTGACAAGGGATTTAAAGTGTCATTTGAATCATCACTATGCATAATTAGTAGTCCAATTGACAATGAGATCATACTCACAGGACATAGGCATGGAAATGTTTACATGGTTGATCTTGATGATCTCACCATGAAGGATGGCCAATGTCTTGTAGCCATGAGTCCCAAAGTCAATGAGACTAGTTGGTTATGGCATCGTAGGTTAGGACATGCTAGCATGGATTTAGTTTCTAAATTGATTACAAAAGATCTAGTCAAAGGACTACCAAAGATAGATTTTGAAAAGAACAAAATTTGTGCTGCATGTCAATTAGGGAAACAAACGAGAAGCTCTTTCAAGTCTAAAAACATAGTCTCAACAACAAAACCCTTAGAACTAATCCACATGGATTTGTTTGGACCCACTAGAACTGCTAGTCTAGGGGGTAAGAAATTTGGTCTTGTAATTGTTGATGATTTTTCACGTTTTACATGGGTTTCATTTCTTGCACATAAAGATGAGTCCCTTCCCGCTTTTATCAAGTTTCATAATAGAGTTTCGAATGAACTCAATCTTAAACTAAAAGCAATTAGGAGTGATCATGGTACCGAGTTTGAAAATCAGCACTTTGAAAAGTTTTGTGACGAAAATGGTATCAATCACAATTTCTCGGCACCTAGGACACCCCAACAAAATGGGGTGGTAGAGAGGAAGAATCGCACACTAGCAGATATGGCTCGTACCATGTTGTGCGAATCAGATCTACCAAAATATTTTTGGGCTGAAGCAATAAATACTGCATGTCACATTTTAAACCGTGCATTAGTTAGATCCATCTTGAAGAAAACACCTTATGAGTTAATAAAAGGTAAGAAACCAAATATAAGCTATTTTCATGTTTTCGGTTGTCGATGCTTTATTTTAAATAATGGAAAGGACAATCTAAGCAAATTTAGTGCTAAATCAGATGAGGGGATCTTCTTAGGTTATTCCTCATCTAGTAGAGCATACAGGGTCTTCAACAAGAGAACTCTCGTTGTTGAAGAATTCATTCATGTTGTTTTTGATGAAGCTAATGGAGATTCTCCTAGAAAAGAAGAAGATGGTGATGCAGGTATACTTGAAGACCCAATGAAGGAATTCTCCATACAAGACAAACAACAAGAGGATGAGATCAAAGAAGATACAATTCAGCAAGATGAAGAAGAAGACCAACCTCCGTTGAGAAATCAAGATCTTCCTAAGGAATGGAGGTATGCACATGGTCATCCAAGGGATCTAATCCTTGGTGATCCCTCACAAGGGGTAAGGACAAGATCCTCTCTAAGAAATACTAGTAATTATCTTGCATTCGTTACACAAATCGAGCCTAAATCACTAGAAGAAGCTGAAAAAGATGATAATTGGATGAATGCTATGCAAGAGGAATTAAACCAATTTGAAAGAAATGAAGTTTGGACTTTAATGAAAAGACCCCCTAATGTTTCAATTATAGGCACCAAATGGGTATATAGAAATAAACTAGATGAAGATGGAATAGTAATAAGAAACAAAGCTAGGCTAGTGGCCAAAGGCTATAATCAGGAGGAAGGAATAGATTTCGATGAAACTTTTGCTCCTGTTGCTAGGTTAGAAGCTATTAGACTGCTTTTGGCATATGCATGCTTCATGGATTTTAAACTCTATCAAATGGATGTAAAAAGTGCGTTTTTAAATGGTTATATAATGGAGGAAGTTTATGTAGGACAACCTCCAGGTTTTGAAAATCACTTACATCCAGATTATGTGTATAAATTGCATAAAGCATTGTATGGACTTAAGCAAGCCCCTAGGGCATGGTACGAAAGATTAAGTAATTTCCTAATTGAAAACAAATTTAAGAGAGGAAATGTAGACAAAACCCTCTTCATTAAAAGAAAAGGAAATGACTTACTGCTTGTACAAATTTATGTGGATGATATAATTTTTGGTGCTACTAATGATAGTCTTTGTCAAGAGTTTGCCAAGCTTATGCAGGGAGAATTTGAAATGAGCATGATGGGTGAGCTCAACTTCTTCCTTGGGCTACAAATAAAACAATCAGAGGAAGGCATCTTCATCAGTCAGTCCAAATATGTCAAGGAAATGTTGGAAAAATTCAAGATGAAGGATGCAAAGGAAATCAGCACACCCATGGGCTCAAGTTGCAAGCTTGACAAAGATGAAAAAGGTAAAAGTATAGACTGCAAATTGTACAGAGGTATGATAGGCTCATTACTTTACCTTACTACTAGTAGACCAGATATATTATTCAGTGTTTGTATGTGTGCTAGATACCAAGCATGTCCTAAGGAATCACACTTGCAAGCTGTTAAAAGAATTTTTAGATATCTGGTAGGGACATCTAATGTAGGCTTATGGTATTCTAAACAATCTGACATAAATTTAATTGCTTATTCCGATGCTGATTTTGCCGGGTGCAAACTCGACAGAAAAAGCACAAGTGGCACATGTCAATTCTTAGGTGCAAATTTGGTTTCCTGGTTTAGCAAGAAACAAAATTCAGTTGCCTTGTCCACAGCTGAGACTGAGTACATTGCAGCTGGAAGCTGTTGTGCCCAAGTTCTTTGGATTAAGCAACAACTTGAAGACTTCGGCATCAAAATGGATAATATACCAATTAAATGTGATAATACAAGTGCAATTAATTTAACAAAAAATCCTGTCCAACACTCTAAGTCAAAGCATATAGAGATTAGGCATCATTTTATTAGGGATCATGTGCTGAAAAATGATGTGATGATTGAATATGTATGTACTGAAAATCAATTGGCCGATATCTTTACAAAGCCCCTTTGTAAAGATAGATTCAACTTCTTAAGGAATGCTTTGAGCTTGTATGATCCTAGCAAATAAATTGAACTTGTATTGCATAGCTTTGCTACTCAAACTAGTAATCCACCTCAAGGTAAACATAAGTGAAAGCATGAATTCATCTAAGCTAAATGACGAACTGTTTGACTTTTCGGAGGATGGTTACCCTCCCTTGGACTCTTCATGGAGATATTTTCAGAGCCTATTTTATAGGTATTCGAAATTTGGTCAAACATTCCTCATTTCAATATTAATAATTCAAAAATCATTATCAAATTATTATAGGATGTATTATTAAGGGGGAGGATCACAAACAAATTCACTCTGTGTTTATCAAAAGAAATCATGTTGATTAGGGTGATTAAATAAAAAATTGAGAAAAGATAGAATTCAGTCTGAAATTTTTCAGTGCCGGAGACGTCTCTGGCAAATCGCAGAGATGTCCCCCCAGGCGAGACGTCTCGCCTTAGTCACGGAGACGTCTCGGGGACCGAACGAGTGTTTTTAAATAGGTCGAAACAGCTCGAGCCGACCCGAGCTTTCCCTTTCATCCCCGACAAAAACAAAAACCCTAGCCTCCATTTTTCTCCAACACAAACCCTAGCCTCTTTCTCCTCATTTCCCTAGGATTTCCATTCAATGGCACCCAAAAGAGCTAGGAGGACTGGTGGGAGGCTTCCTAGGGCAGCGGCCGACGGTGAGGAACGGAGGGAAGAACCTTCCGCGCCGTCTCCTCCGGTTGCTCCGCCGACCACAACCATTTCTTGTGCAAATCGCACAGTAACAACCGGGAGGTACATAGATTTTCATTTTCTAAATAATGAGGGGTTCTCTATTGGAGAGAGACTCCGAGCCCAAGGGTGGGAGCACCTTTGTACCCTCAATACCTCAACCTACCCCGGCCTTGTTAGAGAAATGTTTAGTAATATGGCTTTAGGGGACTTAGGGTACACTGCATATGTCCGGGGGACATTAGTAGAAATTAATGAGGACATCTTATCCACTGTTTTGCAAATCCCTAAGGACGGTGAGGCTCCAACCTCACATCCCCAAAGGGAAATAGCCCTAAACTTACTTTTAGGACGAGAGGACTGCGGCCCTCTTGATGTAGTGAACTCACAAGACCTAAATGCCGAGATGAGATTACTTTTAAGTATTGTCAACCGGGTCTTGTTTCCTAAAACCGATCGCTTCGATTTTGTTTCGGAGCGAGATTTAGTTATCATGCACCATATCCTACTAGGGATTCCTCTAAACCTCCCTAGACTCATGTTAAACTACATTGCTCTATGTCATAGGTATTCTAGGTTTAGTATACCCTATGGCATGATATTTACCCTAGTATTTAAACACTTTAAGGTTCACATTCCCGAAAATGAACCTGCAAAACTCTTGAGAAACACCGACTACTATAATGAGGGCACAATGCGAAGAATGGAGTTTCAAAAGGTAGATGGGTCTTGGGTCAAGATACCAAAAAGAAAAGCTCAAACCCTAGAGCCTGAGATCCCACATCAGGAGTCTGACCACCACTCTCCTCCACCCAGCCACATGGATTTCCCTAATATACCCTCCAGCTCAGCTGGACCTTCCACATCCATGCCACCACCTCCTCCAGTCAGTGGGCCCTCCTTCCTATCAGAAGACCAGATGCGTACCTTAGCATCTGTCATTTGCCAGCAGATGAGGGAGGAAATGAGATCCATGATCTCTACTGAGTTAGCCCCCATCAGAGCTTCACATGAAGGGCTTCTACAAGAGCTGAAGAAAATTAGAGCTCAAATTGAAGCTACAACGCAAGAAATAGTTGGTGTGGGTGCCACCCAAACATTCAGATCAATTGAGCTAAAGGACAGCTTGAAGACCATTTCAAAGAGTCTTAAAGAGTTGACAAGCCCAGAAGGAAATGTGGGCACCTTGGTTGCCCAACTTAGAGGAAGAATTGAAATGGCAACCATAGAATTTGAAGCACTCGTGGCAGCCTTCCATAAGTCACAGGGAGATCAGTTCAAGACCCTAATGGATTCAATCAATGCATTTATAGATGCAGCTTGTAGGGCTTATGAGCAACGTCGCCGATAAGGAACTTTTTGTAGACATCTAGGGATCTTCTTTTTGTATACCCTAGGCTATTTTGAAACACTTTTTGTAGTAGAAATCAATACTTGTAATGATTTCTTCTTTTAACTATGTACTGACTTCAAAGGTTTACAATAATACATGAATACAATTTCTTTTGAAACCTTGTGTATGTGCTACTGTGTATGTGATTCTGTGACTGTGTATGTGTTTCTTGTGATGTGCCATAAAAATCTCATAACATACCTTAAGTATTCAAATTCAACACAACTTATCCATGCATATGACACAGGGGGAGCACATCTTGTGATAACTATGTTAAACAAAAAGAGGAGTCTGAAATGAATTCCAAAACAAAGGGGGAGTGATATGAATGACTAAAATTCTTTAATAGAAATAACTTGGACAGGGGGAGCACAACTTGAATCTCCTTGAGTAGTTCATGGAAGGATAATTTGTCCCCTTCATTGTTGATGACAAAAAGGGGGAGTAGATATATAGAAGGGGGAGTAGAACCAAGAGTAGAACCAATATGGATATTGGATACATTGGAATGCAAAATACGAAATTCATACTCCAAAGTTGAATTAAAAAAGATAAAATTGAAAAATATTGGCTTTTAGATAATTGCCCTTCTGGAAAAGAAAGGGGGAGTCAAAAAGAACTTAGCTTTCAAATTTTAACTTAATTCAAATTCGGTTGATATGCTAAAATTGCTTAAGAGCTATAAAGATCAATCTTATGCATAATGATAGAACTGAAAATTGACTATTTTGAATTATGCACACTGTATCTAGCTCTAATCAAAATATTATGCTTGTACATCTGATCAAATACTGTGTATATGTTTAAATTTCGAATTTTGCATATACTCAGTGTTTTGTCATCATCAAAAAGGGGGAGATTGTTGACCCCCTAATGGATTTTGATGAATACAAAATACTAGAGTATAATTCCATTTATCTTAACAATTTAATTGAGGATTTCATGTATTTTATTAAGAATATTGTTAAGAAATGTCTAGGCAAGTTCCCATGATTTTTTAAGGACTTATTAAAGAATTTTTGAGATGAAAGAAAAAGTTCAGGGACAGCCGAGACGTCTCCGGGTTGTCTCAGAGACGTCTCTGGCACAAACAGGAAGAACTGGCACGTCTGGAGACGTCCCCGGCACCTGCCGGGTCGTCCCCGCGATAGCGGAGTCGACTCTCTCAGTAGCGGAGTCGACTCTCTCAGTGGCGGCAGAAAGGCAATTTTCAAGAGATATGCGCGAGACGTCCCCACCGTACGCGGAGTCGTCCCCGCAAGTAAAAAGCAGACTTTCCGAGTCGTCCCCGAGGTAGCGGAGTCGGCTCTCTCAGGGTTTTCCAGAGGATGTCATTTTCGGTGATAAGGCAGCGGAGACGTCCCCTGAAAGAGCGGAGTCGACTCTCTCAGAGAATTCCAGAAGACATGTTTTTCGGAGTTATAACAGCGGAGTCGTCCCCAAGGCAGCGGAGTCGTCCCCATGCAAAAAGTGCAAACAAGCCGAGACGTCCCCGTAAAGTACAGAGACGACCCTCTCAGAAAAACAGAAAAACAAGGATTCAAACAATACAATTCCAGAGTCGTCCCCGTAAAGTGCCGAGTCGACCCCAAACAAAGTGAAAAGTAAATTTATACAGCCGAGACGTCTCGCGTTGAAGCGGAGACGTCTCCGGAGCGCCTGGGACGCGACTGACAACTTTTGCAGGTTTGGTTTGAATTTCAAATCTCTTTTACTTTATCTCTAACGGCTATATTTGCTTCCGGGTTCTATTGTTTATCATTGTCATATTTGCTTATTTAGAGCTTTTCAATCCTTTGTAAAACCTTTCATTGTGGTGCTTGTTCCAGTCAAGGGACTTGGAACAAGGGAAAGGCGTCCCAAGCCTAAGTGAAATTGGGGGTTATAGGGTTTGTTGTTAGCCCGGTGTAAAACAACGAGTTGGGTAGTGAACTCGCAAAACTACCGTACTGTAATCGTGGATTATAGTGGAAATTCCCAAAGGTGCTTTGGGGAGTGGATGTAGGAGCAGTGGAGGCTCCGAACCACTATAAAAGCTTGTGTTTGCGATTGTTTGTCTTCATAGCTTTATTTTAGCTTTAGCTCATACATTTATGTGTTTTATTTTTTTAATTAGACAAAAGTTTTAAAACACCCAATTCACCCCCCCTCTTGGGTGACCATCTCTGGGCAACAAATCCTGTCCACCACCATCCTCGGCGCCGACCTACTGCTCTCAAATATACAGACATTTCTGTCCAACCAAATGTGATAAGCCAGATATACCCTCTTGATCCCCTCTTCAATCAAGCTTGGTCGCCTCATGGAGTCCCTCAAATAGTATAACAAGTCATCTACTAACTTCAACACCTGTGGGGGATGAACGGGACACCATATCGATTTTTTGAGTCTTCAGGAGGGCTGCGTCAGGGGTGTCCCCTCTCTCCATTACTCTTTATCATTTCAGCATACGCACTCTCCCGCGCTCTTCGACACGCAGTGCATGCTTAGGAGTTAGAGGTTTACAGACCTATGTCGGGTGCCACCCCGATCTCGCATTTGCTCTTTGCCGATGATTGCTTATTGCTAGCCCGGTCGATGAGGCAGTCTGCTCGGGTTATTTGGAGGATTGTTCGAGATTATTGTGCAGCTTCGGATCAACGGGTCAGTTTGACTAAGTCAGCTTTATGTTTCAGCCCGAAGAGCAGACCAGTTTTGAAGATATCCATTCGAGAGAATTTGGGAGTGGGGGAGCAGGAGAGTACACTGATATACCTGGGGGTCCCACCCACGGGTCGGCGTCTGCGCCCCACGGATTGCTCCTCCCTTGAGCTCGGTATTCAACACAGGTTAGAGGATTGGCAGATGCACATATTATCTATGATGGGCAGGATTATCTTGGTGCGGTCTGTGCTCACCTCTATTCCTGTCTATCTGCTTTCTAACTCCTTCATTCCAGTGACAACTCTTAGGGTTATTGAGTAGCTGTTCAGAAATTTTCTATGGGGGAGGGGTAGTGGCAGGGGGGTATACATTTGCTGGCTTGGGAGGTTGTTTGTTCACCGACCAGGCACAGAGGTTTGGGGATGCAGTCTCTAATGTCGAGACGGGAGGCTCTAGCGGCCCGACACGCTGCCAGATTTGTGCTGGAGCCTGACAGTATGTGGTCTTCCTTGATGAGGGCCAAGTATGATAGTCTACCACCTGGCACTCATGAGGGTCGTCATCGATCATCGGTTTGGAGGGAGATGTGTGCTAGAGCCATACTGGTGCTTTCAGAGATTAGATGGGTTGTTGGTGATTTCCGGTCGATTGATGTCCTGGAGGATAGCTGGGTCACTGAGCTATCGATTAGTCGGCTACTGACCACAGTGGACATGGCGAGGCTAGCTAAACACAGGGTCAGCGATCTGTTGGATCATGGTGGGGGCTGTTGGAGAGAGGGTCTGATTCGGGAGGCTTTTGGGAGGGAGTTAGCAGAGTTGGTCCTGGCGACATCGATCCCTGCCTGGGAGGAGCTGGACAGGCTTGTTTGGGTGCCTAAAGGGCGGTCGTGAGTGCGAGCCAGAGATCTTCAGGCCTTGATTAGTAGAGAGCTGGCTCGGTAGATTGAGGGAGGTTAGATCTGGAGGTTGCGGATACACCCACGGGTCACCCTCTTTGTCTAGAAGGTGGCGTGGGGTTGTCTTCCGACCGGGAGTTTGTTAGCTCGGCGTGGTGTGCGGATCACTCAGTGTTGTGAGGTGTGTGCGGATATAGAGGAAATGATTGATCATGTCCTCTTGAGGTGTCCCAGGGCCAGGGCGATATGGAGTAGGTCCCCAGGGTTATTGCCTCACCCAATGGAGTCTGCACAGGATCTGATTCATCTCCTGAGGGTATCCTTGAGGTGCCTTAATTCTCATGAGGTTGGGATTCGGCGGGCATACCTGGCCTACCACATATGGTTGGACAAAAATGCCAGTTTGTTTGAGGGTAGGAGGTCGCCTGCATGGTTGGTGGTGGATAGGGCTATGCGTCAGGCAGGAGAGGTCATTTTTGCTACCATTTCATTCTCTTCTGGGTTGACTGGAGGCATCTAGGTACCCTATCCGCTGCTTTAGCACCCAGGTTTGCTCTTGTTTCTTAGGCGCCCCCACCTTCTGGTCATCTCAAAGTGAACTTCGATGGTAGTATGTCGGCGGATGGAGTGTCTGGAGGTATTGGTTTTGTCATCCGAGATCATCTCAGCAGACTAATTGCAGCTGGAGGTCGGCGCACACCTGGTCTCACAGCACTTGGGATAGAGCTTCGGGCAGCATGGGAGGGGATCTCTTATGTTAGGAGAGTGTGGTCGTAGAGTGTGTGCACCTTGAGGGTGACTCATCGATCGTGATTGATTGGATTCGGGGAGCGGATAGGTATGGTGATGGTCATCCTCTCATCCGAAAGTGTTGCAGACTGGTCCAGGAGTTCAGAGAGGTTTAGATATCATATATGTTTAGGGAGGCGAACAGTGCTGCGGATTGGGTCGCCTCTTTCGTCGCCCAACACTCCGGAGAGTTTTTGTGGACATCGGCAAGAGGCAAGTTCCAACTCTTATACTTTTTACTTTCTCTTGACTTGGCAGGATGTACTCACATTAGAGCTATATGAATTGCTGTTTTTACCCAAAAAAAGAGCACTTCCAAATCTGTACTGCCCTAGGACATCTAAGGATGACATGGGTAATGGTCTCCTCAGTGTCCAGGCATATCTCACAATATGGAGTGGTTCGTACTCCTCGTCTGGCTAACATCCTCCAAGTAGGCAAGCAACCCCATGCCACTTTCCATATGAATAGTGCCACCCACGGGTGGATCCGCATCCTTCAAATCTAACCTCCATCGATCTGCCGAGCTGACTCTCTACTGATCAGCGCATGGAGGTCCCTAGCACGCATCGTAGATCGCCTTGTCGGCACCCATATCAATCTGTCTTACTCCTCACAGGACGAAACCAGAATGGCCAAAATCAGCTTCGCCAAATGCTCTCCGAAGGCCTCCCGGACCAATCCCTCCCTCCATATGCCCTCCTCAAGAACAACCAAATCAATGATCCTGAGTCTGGCTAATCTCGCCGTGTCCACCATGGTCGGCAATCGACAAATCGGCATCACCATCACCCAACTATCCTCATGGACATTGACCGACCGCATATTGCCAATAGCCCATCTGATCGCCGGAAGCACCAGCGGAGCTCTGGCACATATCTCCTTCCAGATTGGTAAACTGTTTTCACGTGAGGTTGGTTGGCTTTATCTGAACTGCTAGATAGTGATCTAATGGATAAGCAAGCGGGTTTACGACGGTTTGGCGGGACCGATCTAATCTCCCGCTCCCACGCGGGGTGGGCCGATAAAGAAGAAATCGAGAAAGCAGGAAGCGTCGGCGGCGGATACAAGTACTTTCTCTCCCAAACACTTTTTAACCCCATTCTCTATTCTTCTTAGCCATAATTTTGAGAAGCAGCCGTCTGTTGCACCTTGGTGGTGGTGGTGGTGGTGGTGGTGCAAGTGTTTGCTATAAAGCGGAGACTTCAGGAGAAGGGGGAATTTTGCACGCCATTCAATATAAATATATTGAAGAGAGAATTGAAGTTATGGCTTTATTTCTTTATGGCATTCTGATGATATCCCAATCTACCTTTGGATGACGTTATCACCATATTTCGGTATCTCTCTAAAATGCTTATGGCTTTATTTCTTGTTTCAGTATTCTGGCTTTATCGTAGCTTATGTTATCTTATTATGGCATTATGGGCTTATGTCGACATGTCTCCAAGGGCATTATGATATTATCTTGGCTTTCTTCCCAGCACACGATTTTAGGCCCTATTTGGGGGAGCTTTTGGAGGGCCAAAAAGCACTTTCTAGCCCTCCAAAAGTACTTTTAGCTAAAAATTGGTGTTTGGTAAATTTTTTGAAAAGCTGTTTCAGCTTTTGAGGGAAGCTGAAAACAGCTTTTGGGGGGAAGCTCCAATTTGGAGCTTTCCGAAAATACTGTTTTCAGCTTTTTCGGAAAGCTGTATTTTTGACCAAAATAACCCCGTGTAAAAAAAAATTCCTCTCCTAAAACCTCGTCTTACCGCCTGTTCCTCTCCCAACCGACCCGCCCCCACCCCCCTCCCCCCCGCCCTGTTCCTCTCCCAACCCACCAGCACCCCCACCCCACCCCACGCACCACCGCCGCCGCTGCCGCTGCTGTGCCTCCCTCTTCCCCGCCGCCGCACCCCCTCCCTCTCCCCCGCCGCTGCACCCCGTCCCTCTCCCCCGCCGCCGTAGTGCCGCACCCCCTCCGGCGCCGTCGGCCACCGAGACTGCTGCCGGCCACGGCTCGGCCCCCTCCGGCGGCCGCACGGGAGGAGAAGATCGGAGAAGGGGGCGAAGGAAGGAAGGAGAAGAAGAGAAGAAAAAAAGAAAAGGAAAAAAAAAGAAAAAAGGAAATAAAAGAAAAGAAAAGAATAAATAAATAAATAAATGCATAAATAAATATTTATATAAATGAATGAATGAATGAATAAATAAATAAGATAATAAATAAATATATTTCAATGTATAAAATAATAAATAAATAAATGCATAAATAAAAATATATATACGAATGAACGTATAAATAAATAAATATAAAGAAAAATAATGAGTGAGTGGCAAATATCTGATCCTTATGATATTGATAAGTACAGTGAATTTGTCGCCATTGCAAATAGTTAAGTAAAGAGATAATCTATTAAACAGATAAATGGTTATTTATTGTTGTATTATACTATAAATATATTATTATATTACATTATATCATAATACATTAATATGTAATGTTAAATAATTTAATATTATGTTATATTATGAAAAATTAATTTATACTAATAATATATTATTTTATACCTTTATTATTGTATTATACTATACATATTATATTATATTACCTTATATCATAATACATTAATATGTTATTTTAAATAATTTAATATTATGTTATATTATGAGAAATTAATTAATACTAATAATTATAATATTTTATACCTTTATTATTATATTATACTATAAATATAATATATATTACATTATATCATAATACATTAATATGTTATATTAAATAATTTAATATTATGTTATATTATAGAAAATTAATTTACTCTAATAATTATATTACCATTATGCTATGCTATGCAATATCATATTACTATATTATAATAATAATATTTTATATTACAGTAATATTATACTATATCATATATTATATATTAATATATGTTATGTTTTATCATGCTCTATTGTATAATACTATGCAATGTCCTTTATGGTAATTTTGTCATATAAAAGTACTTTCTCAGTTTGTTTACCAAACATATGTTAAAGTGCCACAGCACTTTAAAAATATAGTTACCAAACAACAAACAGCTTTTTATAACAGCTCTACTTCAGACAGCTTTACTTCCAACAGCTCTACTACCAACAGCTCCCCCAAACAAGGCCTTACTAAGCCGACCTCAAATACCTGGAATCTATCTCTATAGATGCTCTGGTCTGATTCAACCGACCTTAGCTTCCATGGGATGGTCTCAAATTTCCAGAACAAGAAGTTAAACAT
The DNA here is from genome assembly GCF_009389715.1 of Phoenix dactylifera. Taxonomy (NCBI): domain Eukaryota; kingdom Viridiplantae; phylum Streptophyta; class Magnoliopsida; order Arecales; family Arecaceae; genus Phoenix; species Phoenix dactylifera. The sequence continues at coordinate 40,760,965 of NC_052392.1, read as the reverse complement.
TCAAACAATGACAGAAAAAGAGAGGCATGCATGAAAATAATGCTATCGCATTAGTATTCAGAATATATAATTACAAAACAGGTCAAAGATCAGATAAAACTACATTATAAAAGAAGAAGGTCGAAACTAGTTGGGCTCTAGTTCTACAAGGCCGATGACTCCGGCAAAGTCATCTGGCTCAGAAACAGCACTAAGAAATGTAAGAAGAAGACCTACACAGAAGCCTAATGCTAGAAGCTTGAAGGCCCCCCAGCGTCGTCCCCTGAGGCCACTAAGATCCTGTGGATCTACAAGACAATATATTTTAGTTAGTATTTCTACATGTCCTGTCAGTATTATCAGATGACGTAGAATATATGTTGATGTACCAATGTCATTTTACAGATCAAGGTCCCAGAATAAAACATACACCACTGGAGTATGAATGGGAGAAATAAATTTTATAAAGATGAACAATGTAAAGCTTTTCGACCAATTGGAGTCTGGATATTTTAACAATTACTTTGGCTTCCGCTTTCACTATTCTAGCTGCATTCTGTGTTAGTTTATGCATTATTATTCACAGAAATTTGATTTGAGAAGTCATGGTCTGATGTCTTTCTATCACCAGTGGAAACAATTTCAGCATTGAACCGCACTGATGATGCAGACTGAAATGCTTTAGAAAATTAAAATTCAATAGCTTGACAACCCAAGTTTAACATAGAGAGAGAGATTGTGGATTGCATATTGCTTTGTGCTCAAAGAATGGGAAGGAATTTTCTAAAATTTTAAAAATATCTTGTTCTCACGTGATGATTATGTGTTGATGGATCCTAATGAAAATAGATGGGTAGGCCATATTGCATTGAAAACTTCTACAATCTAATAAAAAAAATAAAAAATTTTAGGATGAAAGTATTTTTGGCCCTCCGCGTCTTTCTGGTCATCGACTAAATAAAGTTATTTATGCCTTTTTGTATGGTGTTTGGTTGGTGGGTTGATGGCTTTATGTTACCTACTCTCTAACCGGTGTCTTAGTAGGTGCTTGAACATTGCGCGTGCCAGCGCCAGGGTTGTGCTTTTCTTTCAGGTAAATTCATTCCAAGGGTAGTCAAGAAGGGCGAATCAGATCTGACCGTTGCTTAACCTCTTCCCGAGGAGTCTGAAACTTATTTTGTTTGGATATTTTTAGGATCAACTTGGAGATAGCTAATACACAAAGTATCGGGTAGGTTGATATGGATATAAACTATATCAATATGCCAGTAGATTAAAAGCTTGAAAGATTAGTAATTTGCAAAGGTGATGGCATCAATATTGTCATAATGATTTCATGCTTTGGTAATCTACTTTCAGAGCGGAGATGAAAGATGGTTAGGTAAGAGACTTTCTTCTTCTTCTTTTTTTTTATTTTTTTTCATACAAGAAGTTACACACCGACCTTTTTTTATATTAAAAAAAGCCAAAAATGATGGGACATTCATAGCATAAGAATAGTTAAAAAATGAATGTGGTAAGTCAGATGGATTTGGCAAGACCTATTGTTCTATGGGCTTTTTAGGAGTGAGATACCATCTTAGGTTCTTTTCTTTTGTTTCTTTTTTTATCCTCCTTGAAGAAGAGTGAGGTCAATTGAAACAACATTAGTGATGGTTCAACTCACCTATTCCTCAAAACCCTAAAAAAAAAATCAGCTAGGTCTGGATCCGATTGCAAATGAACGCACTGGATCTAAATTGTAGTCCTCGGGAGCTAAATCACCTTCGGTGAAGAGCAATCCAACTACCTAGGTTGGACCTATCATTATTTAAACTTAATGGATAAGGCACGCCTTTTGTTCATCTAATATAGAAAAATAATAAAAATGTAAGAAAGGTACAAGGAGATAAAACCCAAGTTAGGTGGACTGCAAAAGTTTAGGTGGGTCTTTTCAATCTTTGACGCAAATAAAATAAAAGGCGGGGGATCCGTGTCAAAACGGTTGGTAAAACTAAAACCTGCGTGTGTGATTTACCAACCACCGCTTTCACCTCTACCCTTTTTTTAAATGTACATAATGAGGAGGAAAAGTCTTTACAACAGGTAGCTAATGCATTCCCTTGCTCAGCAAAACATCCGCGCTCTTAATATGCTGCTTTTATATATATATATATATATATATATATATATATATATATATATATATATATATATATATATATATCCAACCTGTCTATGTTATTTTTTCTGAAAAATTTTTGGGTTCACTTATTTTGGTTTGAAAAGAAGATGAAGCATGGCTAAAATAGAATTCATATAACTGCCCAAACTTGGTGGACGAGTTGTGTCCGTTTCTTATGATACACTTGGTAACGTGCTCTCTTTTTTTTCTTTTTTTTTTTTTTTAGGATGGTACAATGGCTGCTTATCCTACTTTGGTATAGGTGCATATAACAAAATCAAGAGCGACAATCTGGTATAACTGTGAACAAGAAACCTCCTAATTTGTCTAGAGATTTCTCCAAAATGTTGCGCTGCATAAGAGGTGATCTAGTCAGTGATCCTATTTATTTTTTGATGTACATGTATTGTCTGAAAGATACTGCAATCTTTCATCATCCGCCGAATATCGCGAGTAGGAGAAGTGACCGATCTCCTTTTGGGACCGCTTCCTTCCAACCATTCACCAATAGTCATTATGTACAATCCTTTTTCTTTTTACTCTTATTCCGAGATATAAATATCATATTTCGTGGCGTCATTCTGAGCGTCACGCTCACGTGCACCTGTAGCTTCCCAGCACACGTGCGAACCCCGCGATCTCCTTCAAGCCTGCGAGAGCGGCCTCCACGTTGGGGTCCGATGCGGTCCCTTCCAGGTCCAGCACGAAGACGTAGTCAAACCGCGCGATCTCGCCTGCCTCGTCCCTCTCCTCGACCCGGACCGGGCTTGACCGGTTGGGCCGGTGGTCTACCCGAGTGACCCGGACTCCCCGGCTCTCGAAGATCCACATGGCCCGGAAGAGGTCCGAGACCCCTCGTTCCAGCGAGAAGGCCACCGTGGTCTTGTGATTATTATTATTATTATCAAGATTCGGTTCGACGACGACGGCTCCGGTCGAGCCGGTGAGTCCCAGTTGGAGGAACCGGTTGAAGTTGCTGGCGAGGTCCTGGAGGTTGTTTTCGAGGATCCGCAGGCCGAACTCGTGGGCGGCGATCTGGCTGCCGATGACGGCAGTGTCGGCGATGCGGTTTTCGGCGACGAAGCGGGCGGCGTCGGCGGCGCTGGCGACCTCCTCGACTCGGAGGTGGAGGGCCCGGAGCCGGTCCCGGCAGTGGCTGATGGCTTGGGGGTGGCTGACGACGCGGCGGAGGGCGGAGCGCGGGGCGTGAGGGAGGGAAAGGAGGCAGTGGTTGACGGGGAGGACGAGTTCACCGACGATGCAGACACGGGGGTGGCGGAGGAGGAGGTCGAGGTTGCGGGGAACGGGGCCGTCGACAGAGTTCTCGGCCGGGACGACGGCGCGGTCGGCAGCGCCGTCCTCGAGGGCGGCGAAGGCCTCCTCCATCTCGGAGCAGGGTATGATGAGCTGCTTCCAGGAGGAGGAAGGAGGAAAGGCTTTGGCGGCGGCCTCCTGGCAGTAGGAGCCCCGGCCGCCCTGGTAGGCCACGCGGACAGGGGGGCGGCCGCCTTGATCGGCGTCGGCGGCGGCAGGGGGAGGGGGGTGACCTCCGGGGGCCTGGCGGAAGAGGCGCTCGAGGTCGGTGATAGTGATCTCGAGGCCCAGCTTGGAGGCCATGTCCTCAGCGGTCCGCAGAGGAGATGATCGAGATGGAGGAGGAGGCCTTATACGGACGACGTCGTGTGTCCTCATCCTCCTTGAAACGGTCGTGTGTTGAGACTGGATATAACATGCGGAAGAAGCTCTAAAAAGCGCCATCATATATACGTTTATATAGATTGATATATAGTTAGATATATGATAGCAAGAGAGAGAGAGAGAGAGAAGCAGAGTGGAGCGGTTCTAATTTCGAGCTGATTGATCCCTCTCTCGTTAATTTGCCTTCTTCTTCTTCTTTCTTCTTTTGATCGCCTTCGGTCGGTTGGTTGGCTAAACGGAGATAGGAGTCGAAGCTCGCAACGCAACCGCAGAAAGAAGAAGCAGCGGCGGCGGCTACCGCGCAGAGATCGCGTGATGAAACGATCCCTGGCTAAAAAATGTGGGAGTGCGGGGGCGGGGTGTTTATATCCGCTGCTGCGATGATGGGGTTGGGTGGTAGATGACCACATGTCACACGTGAGAAAGAGAGCGAAAGAGAGAAGGGTGTTAGGTGGGAGCGCGTGCGTGCGTGCGTGCTTGTCAGAGAGATTTGTGCGGTCGATCTTGTTTTGTGGTGTGGAAGGCTGGAACTTTGACTAGTCAATCTGTTCTTTGATCTATTTATTAGGTTTGAAGAAGAAAATAAGAGCACCGTTGGGTCAGACGTTGCATCATGGTTTTCACCTACCCCCGAACGCACGAGTACGTAACGTGCATGCTTTTTTTTTTTTTTGGTCAAAACGTGCATGCTTCTCTTATGGAATTTACGGCTGGTGAAATCAGATCTGTTAGTGTATAGGAGCACTTATGGCAGTGATATACATTTCATTTGTTCAGCTTTGATGATTCGGTAGTAAAAACAATTGGAATGAGCTACCGTTTCCACCATTTAAAAAAAAAAAGAGGAATGAGTTTATGAAATCAGCAAAATGTACGTTTTGAGGCCAGCACCGCACTGTGTGGCCTGAGATCCTTCTCGCAGAAGGCAAGAGTGGGCGGAGGCCCACGAAAGACAGGGAACCTGGTAGTTCGCTGCCGCCACCTACCATGGCTTTGGAATTTACAGCCCACGCTGCTAAGAAGTCCTTATAAGAGTCTGAAGGACTGGTAACGATGTTTCCACGTTCACCCCCACGTACACATGATCGCCTATTATTTTTATCCAATCCAGCTTCTGGCTTGCGATCTGATTTATGTTTGTCGGACGTCCACTAGATCTGTAAACTATCTAGAATTGATGCTATATATATACACACATATATGTATATATTCTGGTGGAGGTAAGACAAGTCTGGGCTCCATATGGACACAAGACAGGTTGTGTACGGCAGTGCTGGCTGCAACCTGATGTGTATGGCTTCGGATTGGTCTCCGGCGATCTACCTACATCGCATGACTTCGCATCAATTTTCCAACCGCGATTACGAAGAATGACTACAGGGTGTCATCATTCAGCAATAAGGGATCCCTACTTTCCTATTGCGATCAAATATGTAATTATAGATGTACAAACTTTCTTCTTCCTCCATGCCATCGCATCAATGATTTCATGACCAAAAACAACAAAAAGAAAGAAAGAAAGAAAGAGACTATAAAATAGAAAAATAGTTAATAAATGGTGCCATAATTTCTGTGGGTGCTATTGACCAGTCATCCTAATGTTTCATGAAAGCTACATAACAGTTTTTCTTTTTAATGCTACATATGCATGGATGCGTTTACAAGACCGTAAAAAAAAAAAGGTCCCGTCGATCACTGTTGATTGGAATCACACAATAATGAAAATTATATAAGCGTACCAATTAGCAATAAAGTGGTAAATTTTTCTTCCAACCATGATACCAAGCGATTTTTCTCTCAGAAAAAAGATAATTACTAGCAATTTTTCAGTTGCCTTGAAGTGATATATCATAGCTAGTTTAGCAACCTATTATTTTTTTACCTTTTTTATATCACCTACCCACAATTGGATTGGACGATAGAGAGAAGCTACAACTTAAGCAACACTTCTAATTAACACCCCCCCCCCCCCCCCCCCCCAGGTCCACCTGCAAGGATATAAGAATTTCGAACGGCTGGACTACAATAAATAAGGATTCATTTGAATAGAAGTGCATAAAATGGGATGGCGTGCTTACTTGGGAGCTCATGAAGATTTTACTGATGATATTTTTTATTATATGTTAATTGATGCATGCAGACATACACCAAGTATATATTATGACACTGTTAGTTCCCCTAGGCATATAAAAAAGATTATTATCTAATAAAAATCATTCATATAACTATTGTTAATTTGTTTCAAGTAACTTGTTGTAATAGCTAATTACAGCTATTATAGCGGTGCAATAGTATTAGTTGAACAAAAATCTTTAATACCATTTGCCTGATGATGTACTCCTAATGCGGCATTACATGTTGCATGATAGTTTCAAAGTGCGCATATATTTTACCATAGCACCGACTAAATTAAAATTTGAGCAACCGTATCTTTTAGTGATGCATTTGAAATTGCCCACAATGCATCACTTCATGCAATCCTCAGTAGCTAGGATGGTCTGTCGCATGTATATGTCCCATCCAATTAGAGACTGGTGCACCGGCACATTGGCTTGCGCGCTGATGCCTAAGAAGTTCTTTACAACCTCTTACACAAAAAAAAGGGTCAATTTTGACATTTAGATTTCAAAATGTTTAGGTGGTTCAAACTTTGGAAACTCCTTAGTTGTAATTAATGGGCTAGAATGCTTGGATGATACACTGAGCGAGGCACACTTCGATCATATAGATTACAGAACTTTTGACTGTAACTAATCATTAAAAATAAATTACTTATTTAAATAGTTTAATCCTCTTATTACTATAAATATGCTTCTTGTCAAGTGAGAATCTTCATGGCCACTTCGTGCTTATGATCTTGAATGAATTTGAAATGCACCGGCCAAATGCGGTTACATCGCTGCTAGAGAAAATAGTGTAATCGATGCTGTTTGAGCTAAAAAGAAGAGAGTTACTGTTTTACTAGATATATATGCAGTGAGTTTTATTGCCTATTTAAGATAATCACAATATTGTAATAGGAAACTTGTAATTAGATATTTATGCAAGCTAGTATTTTTCAGTTTTTGAACAATTAGCCTCCTAGCCCCAATGGTCTGCTTTTTCTACATTTGACAACAAGCAATAGTAAATGGTAAAATGCATTTTTTTGGTTAAGATTTATTAGAATGAAAATAATGTTTTAAAAGCAACATCCAACTAACTTACGTAAAATAGTCGTCAGTGCAGCATGTAACTATCTTGGGCCCACCACCTCAGTGAAACATATGATTGACGAATCCATAGAACTTCCATGCGACTGCAGAGGTCAACCTTCATTGTCGACGTCCTCCTGACGACATCCTTACGCCCAAAACACCCCATCTGTCTTGTCACTTAGGTCATTTTAGTGGTTAATTATGAGTGTAATTAAAATGGTAGCCAAGGAAATTAGAAAATAAGGATTGCCGCTGCCGACCTTTCTGTATCGTGTAGTGCCTGATGACGAAATTTGCTGGCAACTTTTTTCTTGTGGAAAATAGAGAGATTCTCCACCTCACATTTCGTACGGGGCCCGCAGCCCGTCATCACCACCGCTTGTTGCCGGCGCTACACCATGACAACGTACGGAACCTCGCACCGTCACAGCCGCCTTCACTCCCGCTGTCGCCTCGGCCTGGACCGCCGATCCACCGCCACTTTTGCCGTGGCTCCGCACCATGCGGCCACCGCTCCACTGGTGCAGCCAACCGAGCCATGGTCGCCACCGCCTGGTACGCCACTGCTTGGGCTGCCAAGCCACGACCACCACCGCAATGATCCGGGCACACCTCCGAGAAATTATTAGGTAGACTTAATCTACCACGTCAGCTGTAGAGTAGCCCAATAAAAAGTCGACACGTCAGCTGTGGAGTAGCCAAATAGAATTGTCGATTGCATTGCTGTAAGAAAAGAAAAGTTGATTTTAAAAAGAGAGGGAGACTTTTGCAGGGGAGAAATGCGAAGTTTAGATCCAAAGGGAGTTATAATTAATCCAAGTAGCAGATGATCATGATATACAAATAGGAGCTCAATTCAACTCATAAAGAGCTTAAGCCATTAAATTTTGGATCCAATCTATATCAATCCACCTATCTTCCACTACGTGATTCCATTTAGGACTAAGCATTGATCCCCACCAAGTTTTCGATTCATGTCCCAAAATCAGGATTAAATCATGAAAGTTCTAAACCATATTAATGTGGAGATACTATAGTTGGGGCCATGAACCTTCTAGCAATTATATATTTATGTTCCTTTATGTTCTTCAGTCATTCTTCTGAGACCAAACGAATCAACTCAATATGACAGATCGATCCCAGGACGTACAGACTGCAGAAGACTATAGCAAATAAAATAACACAAGTGTACGAGCTTACGTGCGGGCTTACAAAAAAGATGGCATTCAAACATCATTAGATTATGAAACAAGGCTGTCAATCTACGGTTTAGATTGTAGACAGTCCGCCGCCGAACAAATCATCAGCCATGATTTATTTGGCTCGTCTCTACGTATCCTAGCATGGTGAATATTGATGATTGCAGATGTCTAATTATTGATGCGAGTTATTATAAAATTCTATCTTTCGCTTGGCATTATTATTATATGTGCTAATAATGTGCGATACGTAGAGAAGAGAGAGCGAGGCTGGGCCCGCTGGGGTTGGTAGGAATCTCTCGATGTAGCTATGGGCCAAACAAGGACTGACTGCTGAGTGGGCATCGAGTGAGGACGAGGGGAAAGAGGCATGCGTGCATGACGGCAGCCATGTGTCCAAAGGAATCCAGAATAGGGAACGGGAACCCACTAGTACTGATCGGCTCCATCTAGCTAGCTAGCACCGCTAACCGATTCTTCCATGTGCCCCCCAACAGACATTCCTTGGACTTGTTTCCCTTTCCTTCTCCGTATATCTCCAATCTCCATCCTCATCATCAGCTGTGATTCCTATGAAACTACTAACACTGATCTGCACTGCTGCACCGCAGAGCGATCGACGGTACGTACGTAGAGCCTCCGCCGACATGGGTTTCCCAGGTAGGATTCACGGTTCCCCCGACGAAGGCCGCTATAAGAGGCTGCGGAATGAAGTCGAGAAGCCTGTGAGACCTCCAAGGCGATGGCTGCGGAAGGTGAAGGGCAAGGTGATAATATCCTTTCGCGTATCGCCGTCCAGGAGATTGAAATGGATGAGGTACATCGTCGTGCCGAGAAGGGTTGCAGAATTATATGCCGAGATTGTGAAAACAATGCGCAGGGATGCAGTCTATCCTACGATCATCTTCTCCTGCCAGTGGGGACTGCCGGTGCTCTCTCATCCCACAGTTGGCAGTAGGAAGAGGGCGGTCTCCCTGCACAGAAATCTCTCTTTCTCGTGAGTGAGGTGCATGCATCTTTTGTGACGTTCGGGATGAATTCAATATTTTCTTCTTTAATCTGTTTCTATTCTCTTCATTTCCAGTGCCAATCTACCTAGTTAATTAGATGCATGGTTCCCACCTGCTGGCACCGTATCTAGCTTATACGTAGTGCTGCACGTAATTAAGACAAACGTGATGGAATTCAACGGCATTGGCTGCACCTGGGACATAATTCTAGGCCTTAATTACTAGTGATATCATTTTTCTTGATGAGTTCCCACGTCGACAGGGTGCTTTTGTATATAAACTTGCTGTGCCAGCTTAATTTGAACTGCTCCCGTCGATCGCCTTGCGTGCTGGGACTGGTTCTAAGCAAGACTATAGTATGTGTGTTTTTTACACTATACATAGGAGGGGTTTCCTGAATTATCAATCCCTCATATTAAATTTTAAACTAGTCCGGCCAAGCCCCCTACCTAGACTAGTTTATCTGCAGTTATATTGCTTGTAAGCTGTTGCCAATTTTTTATTTGCACCGCATCCTTCGGTTTTCAACAGAGACCGCAATATTCTTGTTACGTTCTGTATGCCTTATCTTTTGTCCGTCGATGATCAATTATTCGATACCCCAAAAGGGCTCTGCCGTCGCCCGTTAGCTCCATCATCCACCGCTAGCTGGCGGCCACCCTCCCCCTCCTGATCTCAGCCACCCCCCACTCTCCTCCTATGTGCTCACACTTAGTCCATTCGTTCGAACCTACTCTAATCTCTCTTGCCATTCAGGTCTTCCTGCAACGCTTTTAGTTTCTTCATGATGGAGCTCGAGTAGCGAATAACCAGAACAAAGGAAAACTAATTGTATTAAAATATTGAAACAAGCATGATTACAAAAGAAAATATTTCTTTGCCCTCTAACTCCTATGCCTCCTGGCTTATTTATAATAATTTTCTGACGGCTAAAAGCTGCAACGTTAACAGAATAACAATAATAACTAAGAAATAGCAAAGAAATCTGCAAGTGATTCTGCCCAACGTTCTTCTAGTTTGACTTGGTCTTGCATGCAACAGCTCTGTGCATTACGCCCTTGCCCTTAACAGCTTCCTTGTTCCCCTCATGCCTCTGATGCCCCACGAATACATCCCCAAAGTACGTACTTGGGATTTGGCCTTCTGTTACGGACGGTTCTATCATGCGCTGCCCTTGGAAGTTGGACCTTGTCCTCAAGGTCAAACGATGGAAAGTGCTTGGTTATGTGATCAACTAGTTCCCATGTAGCCTCCTCCTCGGGCAAGTTGTTTCCAGAGAATGAGAGCTTCATTAATCAGCTTCCGGCCTTATTTAACCCAACGATATTCTTTGATCACTACCAGAAAACACGCGTATAGTGACGGAAATTTCCGTCACTATACCATGTTTTCGGTCACTAATACGGAATTTGTGACCGGAGCTTCCATCACTGAATTGGTTACAAAAACATGCGTCACTAAATTCTCAGTGACGGCAGCGATTCCCGTCACTAAACTCCATGACAGAATCACCGTCACTAAACCATTACAAATCCAAAAATTAAATATTTAAGAAATTATGTATTTTCCGTCACTAATCAGTCATTGAGTTAGTGATGAAGGTAACTTGGTCACTGATTTTGTCACAGAATTCGGTCACAAATTTGGTCACTGATCTGTCACAACCTTCAGTGACAAATTTAGTCGTCACAGTCATGGTCACAAATTTTGTCACTAAATTTGTTATTAATTCCGTCACTGATCTAGTGACAAAGTTACCGTCACTAATTTGTCACAACTCACTGAGCAGAATCAATTTTTAGTAACCAAAATTCTGTCACTAAATTTATGGCTGCTCGTCACAATACTTGGTAAACAATTCAGTAACCAAATTTAGTCACTGATCACATTCCAATAACCTGGTACATTTGGTATATTGATTGGCTCATAATAATAATAATAATAATAATAATAATATCATTAATAGCAAAGGCATTCAACATTACGCAAAAGTTTTTTAACATGTCATTCAAAATAGGCATCAACATGTCCTAAATCCATCAAAATCAAAATACAAAAAGTATGTCATAACAGATATTTCATTCCTCCTAGGAATGCAAAGACCTATCATCTAAGGCAAAAGCAATTATCATGAAGTATGATCAGCAGAACCAGAATCACCATTACCCCCCCCGTTCTGCATGCCATGGTCCAAAGCTAATCTCTTCTCTCATCTTTTGAAGAACCTCCTCTTGCCATTTTTTCTTTTAGTGCTCAAAAATACCTCGAAAGTCTTCACGCGAGTACAGCTCTGGAGCTTGACTTGTAGAGGTAGAACAAGATGATGATTGCCCAATAATTCCAGTGAGATCCTCCAGGGGACTAAAGCCATAGCTGAGGCGCCGGACATAAAATGGTGCTGTTCGTCAAAGGACCTGGCTCTCTTGAGGGCATCCTTGCTCAGGACAAAACCCTTGGCCAGCATGCTGCTCACCACATCCTCTGCCTTCCTCACTGGAGACTCAGTTGACGAGAGCTTCCCTTCCTTCTGCAGCACCAGAAAAAAAAGAAGATGGGAAGACAAAAACAGTGAAACCTTTTAAATTAATATAAGTAGGTTGAAATTACAAAACTGGAACTGGAAAAACAAAACAAAACAAAAGAACCAACAATTACAAGCCTGATAATCTCACTAAATGGTTCCCAATCCCTAAGACAGTAATATATAAAAGGTCATTATCTCTGACATATTCCTTCTTGTTGAAACATAACATGCGAGCAAGACCTATAATCCCAAAAATGAAAGACACAGGAAAAATTTTGGTCCACCAGTTCAAAACTTTTGTTTTTGAAAATTATCACCACAACCTACTGGTACAATTATAAGGTAACACTCAAACGATGAAACGCTAATGAACGTGGCCCACACGGCTTTGTTTTTTCATTCATTCTTTTTTCAAGGAGAAAACCACCACGTATACAAAATTAAAAGCAAAAAGTCACAATATGGCTTTCATGTCATGCAGAAACCTGAGAGTCAGATGATGAAGAAATCTATTAAATATTCACAATTTTCTCTTATATTTCCCTCCCACCTGAAATCCAGGCCTCATAACAAGAACAGATCTTCCATATTTGTCAAAGTAATCAGCCCGGTAAATCTTTCCAGTAGCAGCTTCATGGGCAACATCTTCCTAGTAGTCAACAAGAAATTACATCAGAAAACAGAAAGCTACAAACAAACTTGTAATCATGTAGGCTTTACCAAAATATCAAGAATGAGTGGACTCTAAAAATTCTATGCAGTTGATAAATAGCAACTTATCTGCACTTTCTTCCAAAATAAGGGCTTTGGAGATATAAAAATTTGATGCAGATTCTTCCTTCTTACAGTTGAATGATGGCACACTAATAAACTAAATGAAGGAGGTAGATCACTTAATCTTTGCGTTCTGTCAATTTTTGTTTCGCTCTTGCCAAATGTGGGCAAATGGTCATTGTGTCTTTTTGATTTAATGTTTTAATAAATCTAGCCTCTTCTTAGATTTGTGAGGAGTTAAAATTCAGAAATAATTTGATTGGTCAGTGACCAACTTGTGTTAAACTACAGTTCTTCAAGAACATAAAGAACTCTACCCATACCCAGCGAATGGCTTCTGGCTTGTATTTCAATCTCCATTTCACAGTCTCTTTCAGCATTTTACTTGCCTTTTCTGCATTCCAGTTTCTTGACCGGAGGTACCTTGATATTGAAGCATCTGAACAGAAGTCTGGCAGTGCTTCCGACAATGGACCAATCATCCTTCGAACTTCATTTATCTGCTTGGAAAAGGCATCAACATTACCTATTTATGATAAGCATGATACAACAGGAACCCCTTAACAATGTTGTAAGACATAATATTCCATAAACATCTTAACATGCTTTCTTGGAAAAAGGAAGGAGCTTAAGATGCTCTTCAAGTGAAAACTATAAGATGCTTTTCAAGTGAACACTATAAGATGCTTCAAGTGATAACCAAAATTCGGAATGAAGATGTCATGCATAAAACTTAAGAGGCATAAATAGAAGCATTTAGTTGGTTAAAATGAGTATGTTTACCTTTGCTTGCTGTTCTTCAGGAGACAAGGCTTTCTCAACAGCACTCGATCTTGATTTTCTCAAAGGCATTGTTATATAATTTAGCAAACTTCTAGAAGATCTAACAATTAAATTAAAATGAGTACATCTGTATACCAGTACGAAGATCAATAACAAAGATTGAATTCGCCTGTGAGGGAAATTTATAGCTAAATGAATCAGCAGAATCAATATATTTTATTTCATAGAAGAGAGTCTAGCTCCTATGTAAATAAGTTTAAATACCCAAATGTAGCCTATCTGGAAGAAAAAGAAATTAAGTTTCATTGATGTACATGATGCTGTTAGATATATGTTTTACATGATTCATGGCTTATCTATCTTGTGCTGAGATTATTTTTCCAACAAAGCAATGAAATGTTTAGAATCAATTATAAAGAGAGAAAATTATACAGCCATCAATTCTTACACAGATACAGTAAATTGACTAAAGAGAAGCATATTCAAATGACATGTTAGACAAATTAAGAAAAACACGAAAATTCAATTAGACTTACATCTTGTAAGGATCGGCACCAGTGAAACCAGTAGGTTTTGGTATCGGAATCAACACCTGTGCACAAAATCAAAAGAAAAACAAACAAATAAAGAACAAATCATGAGGGCGGAAAACCCTAGAAGTATGAACTATAGCTCTAAACAAAAATCTCTGCTGTATATCCACAAATTGCAGCCTCCTGGAAGCGGCGAAGACCTTTTTCTTCAACCAAAAAATTACCCCATTACATCAAAAACCACAGAATCATCCAAATCTCTGCTGTATATCCACAAATCGCATCACAAGAAAAAAACCCCCAATAAATTAAGCTTATGTTCCACCATTTTATATGAACCAGACACCGAAATCACCCAAAAAAAATATAAAAATAGTAACAAAGGGACAAGCACGGGTACCTCAAGCAATATCACAAGCATTTCATCAAAAATCTGAGGCGAAGAGATCTTATCAGAAAGACCGCCCCGATCTCGAGCATTTCACGAGAGATACAGAACGAAATCCCACGATGCTGGCCTCGGACGTGAGCTCTCGAAGCGAGAATCCGTATTCGAGGAGACTAGAAGAAGATCAAGTAGCTCTCGTCGGTGTAGGGAGGAGGAGAAGGGGTTAGGAAATCCGGACGGTCATCCCTGCCGTGGACAGCCTTCCGGTTAGGGATTTGTTGGATTTGGGTTAGGAGGGAGGAGGAGGGGTTAGGGATCCCCGGGGGGGGGGGTGTGGTGTGGGGGGGTTGAGGGGCGGCTGCAGGGGCTAGGGTTTAGGGGGATTAGAATTTTGGTGTTGGCGCCGGGCGGGCGGGTGGGGGGGGGGGGATTAGAAATTAAGCGCGGCACACTTAGTTCATTTTAGATTTCCTCCTTTTATCTTTTTTATTTATAATTACTCAAAAATATTATTTTTAATATTTTTGGAATTAGAAATTAAATTTGGTGACGAAAATTTCTGTCAATAATCCGTCACTATCAAAAATAATCTTTTAAAAATTTATAAACATTTGGGTTGCAATTTTTGTGACGGGTGAATTTGTCACTGTCTCGTTGCAATTTCGGTTACCAGTTTTGTGACAGATATTCCGTCACTATGGTGGTCACTAAGTTTTGGCGCCCACCCTATCCGCGTATTTTGTGACCGATCGGTCACTAATCTGTCACTAAGTTCACGCCACGGTGCCCAAATTTCTGTCTGTCACTAATCCGTCACAAATAGTGACTGATAATGGGCCGTCACTAATTTTTCGTCACTATACGCGTGTTTTCTGGTAGTGGATGGCAAGCGGTTCCAACTCTAAACATCCTTCTTCCGATACAGGGGGTTCATTAGCAGTCGCGATGTCGCCATCTCCCAGCCTTCACTTGAGACACGAGATATGAAATATTGGATGGATGCGAGAATGTTTAGATAGTTCAAGATGATATGCAACTGTTCTCACACGTTCCTTTACTTGATAAAGCCCAAAACACTTACTCGCCAACTTTTGATGAGCTCGTCTGAAAATTGAATGTTGGCGGAATGGTTTTAACTTCAGATATACCCAGTCTCCAATGGCAAAAGAATCATCCCGTCACTTGGCATCCGCTTGTTGCTTCATTCTGTTCTATGCCTACTCAAGGTTACCCCTAAATTATTTTAACAGTTCATCTCAGTCTAGGAGCTCCTTATCCACTTCATCGAGCACTGATCCGCCTGGGATATAATGCATCTTCATAGGAGGAGGTGGCTCGTATACTGCTTGAAATGGAGTGGTACCGATGGCATTGTAGAAGGTGGTATTATACCAGTACTCTGCCCACAATAGCTGTTGACTCCATTTTTTTGAAAATTGTCCAGAAAGACAATGCAAGCACTGCTTGAGATATCGGTTGACGATTTCAGTTTGTTCGTCGGTCTTGGGGTGATATGCAGTCAACATCTTGATCTTGGTTTCCTGTAATTTGAAAAAGTCCTGCCAAAAACTGCTAGTAAACAGCGAATCATAGTCACTTACAATGCTTTTGGGCATCCCGTGCAACCTTGCTACTCAGTCAACATATATCTCGGCAATCATCTTTGTCGTGAAGGGGTGTGTGATGCCAATAAAATGCTCGTACTTTGACAAACGATCTACCACCACCAATATTGCAATCTTCCCGTTTGATGGTGGCAACCCTTCGACGAAGTTCATAGTCACATCGTCCCAGAGATTGGAAGGTCAGAAGAGGTTGTAAAAGGCCAGCTGGAGTTCGGTAATCAGCCTTATTTCTTAGACACGCATCGCAGGAAGCTACAAACTGCTGCACATCTGTTTTTAAACCCTCTCAATGGAACAATTGTGCAATCTTTTTCCACATTCGAAGAACTCCCGAATGCCCTGCGATTTTGGTAGAATGAAACTCCTCCAGTAACTTTTGTCGGAGGTTTGATTCAGGCGAAATGACAACCCTCCCTTTGCTCCACAACATCCATTCCTTATATTGATAATTCGAGATAGACCCATCTTCCATTTGGCCAATGAGCTTTTGGGCCCACAAGCTCGTCTTCACGGACTACTTGGTTTCTTCCCAAATGGAAAATTCAGGCTCTGAAATAATTTGCAACTCCGAAGAAACCACTTCATGAGAAAGAGAATCAGCAATGGAATTTTGTCTCCCTGGGCTATATTTAATTTCATATTCGTACCCTACTAGCTTAGTTAGCCATTTTTTTTCTCTAGGGTAGATACACGCTATTCAAGGAAAAATCTCAGGCTCCTTTGATCCGTGAGTATTTGAAGTTTCCTCCCAAGCAAATAAGGTCTCCAACACCTCACGACTTCCAAGATGGCCAGCATTTCTTTCAAATAAATAGGCCAAGCTCATTTGCATGGCCCCAAAGCCTTACTAAAAAATGTAACGGCCCTCCCCTATTGTAATAAAATAGTTCCAATTTCAGAAGCATCAGTTTCGATAACAAAAATTTCATGGAAGTTTTGGATAGCTAAAATAGTGGTAGTGGCCATAGCTATTTTTAAAGCCTCAAAGGCTTGTTGGGCTTCATTACTCCACCGAAAATGGCCCTTCTTTAAAAGTTGAGTTAAGGGTGTTGCTATCAACTCGTAATTCGTTACAAATTTGCGGTAGTAGTCAATATGCCCAAAAAACCCTCTAGGCTCGGTCACAAATTTGGGCTCTGGCCATTGTTTCACAACTGCAATTTTACTATCATCCACTTGCACTCCTTTGATCGAAATAATATGCCCCAAATACTCAACTTCTTCCCTCCCAAATGCACATTTAGAGTACTTAACAGAAAAATTGATTGTCACGCAGTGTTTGGAATACAGTTTGAATGTGACTTAAATGCATTGCCCAAGATGTGCTATAAATGAGAATATTATCGAAAAATACTAAAACAAACTTTCACAAGTAAAAGCGGAAAAGAGAGTTCATAGTGGCTTAAAAAGTTGAAGGAGCATTACACAAGCAGAAAGGCATTACCAGATATTTGTAGTGTCCATTGTGCGTTCGAAATGCTGTTTTATGGACGTCTTCTGGATGCACTCGAATTTGATGGTAACCTACTCTTAAGTCAAGTTTGGTCAAGAATTGCGCACCATGGAGCTCATCAATCATGTCGTCAACCATGGAGATCGAAAATCAATCCTTGATAGTAACTTCATTGAGCGCATGATAGTAGGTACAAAATCGCCATGACCCGTCTTTCTTCTTGACTAAAAGCAACGGGAAGGAGAAAAGACTTTGGCCAGGACGAATAATCTCCGTTTCTAACATATCTGCCACCTATTTTTTAATTTCACTTTTTTGAAAGTGAGCGTACCTACATGGGCGCACATTGACTGCAGTTACTCCTTCCTTAAGGGGAATCCAGTGGTCAACGTCACGTGTTGGTGGCAATGAACATGGCTCATCAAAAAGGAGCGTGAACTTGTCAAGCAACGCTTCTATTTCGGATGGTAAAGTGGCTTGGTCCATGTCTTGATCCCCTCTTTTTATGGTTAATGCAAATAAGGCCCCACTACCATGCAATTCCTTATGCAGTGACTACACCGAAATTTCTTTAGTTGTTGAATGACATTGTTCCTACAATAGCCGAGACTCTAAATTCCAGCTGAATCTCCTGGTCAAGTTCCTCCAATCACACAACCCGGGTCCAAGACTTTCAAGCTATTGAATTCTCAATACAATATTTAGCCCTTGTAATGGTAAAGCAAATAATGTAATCTTATATGTAAAGCCTTGAACCTCCAAAGGTACCTCCTCATGTTTCTCATGACAAGAAAGTTGGCCACAATTTGCAATTCGGACGATGAAGCTATTTGTGGTGGTCACAAGAAGGCGTAGCAACTGCGCCACCCGGCCGTTCGCTTATAAAATTATGGCTGGAGCCGCTGTCCACCAGTACAGTAATGGGTTTCTTCTCTACTTGCACCAGTAACTTCATGGTTTGCGGACCCTTCTAGCCGTAGAACGCATGCAATGTAATTTCAGCTTGCTCGTCCACTTTTTTCCGCTCCAATTCACGAATAACTTGTTTGTTTCTCAGCTGGTTGGTGCATTCTTCTTCATCAGTAATGGCTGCATTTTCAATTAGAAATAGCTGCAGAGTCTTACAACGATATCTTGGCGTGAAACATTCGTTGCAATTGAAGCATAGTCCCTGTTCGCACCTCCGCTGCATTTTGTCCCACGATAGCCTCTTTATAGGTGAACCAACCACCTGTTTTGTTGCTATGGGGACCGGAGTTGGTGGAACGGCTGCGCCACGAACCAAGCTCGAGTTGGTTGAATAGGTTATGTGAGCAGCTGCTTCCATTGTCGAGTGATCTATTCATCCTTCATTCTGGCAATGCCGATAGCTTTCCTTAGTGTTTGTAGTTTGGACATCCGCACTTCATCGGCAATTTCGTCCTTCAGTCCTCCGAGAAAGGTCCCAATTAATGCTGATTGAGGCCATCCCACAACCTTGTTTGCAAGACGTTTAAAATCTCGCTAGTAATCTCGCAAGGTCCCGGTCTATTTCACTCTAGAGAGGGCTTCGTCAAAGCATTCGAATTCTGTAGGGCCAAAACGACACCACAACTCTCTTTCAAATACTTCCCACGTGATGTCGATGTCATCGTCCCCATATACCCGCTTAAGTCACTGCCACCATTAGTTGGCTTCTCCTTTCAAATGGAAGGAAGCCACCACAACCCTCTGGTCATCAGCAATTTCTTGATACTCAAAATTTTGCTTGGCCCTACTCAACCATTCGGTTGGATCATCCCCTGTAAAATGTGGAAAGTCCATTTTGATAAATCTAGAACCACCAGTGTTAGAATAATCTTCATTCCAAGA
This sequence comes from Phoenix dactylifera, assembly GCF_009389715.1. NCBI lineage: Eukaryota > Viridiplantae > Streptophyta > Magnoliopsida > Arecales > Arecaceae > Phoenix > Phoenix dactylifera. Next base: position 40,741,787 of record NC_052392.1, on the reverse strand, counting down.
TGATGGTTATCAAGAAGAAGATCCTCTTTTAGTATGGGAAATTGGGAATGAGTGATTCTCATTCTGTTTAGTGCTGTCAGCACCTCCTTCATTCGTTCTTCCAGAGCTTGTATTTGCACTTGAGTATCTACAGATTTTACAACAACGCATATCTGTCCTTCATGAACATCTTGCAGGTCGTATTCTAGCTTCTCCAATCTCTCCTTGTGGGTGCCTATCTTAACTTGGCTCTAATGCCAAGTTGATGGAGCTCGAATAGCGAATAACCAGAACAAGAAAAATTAATTGTATTAAAATACTGAAACAAGGTTGAAGACAACCGTGATTACAAAAGGAAATATATCTCTTCCCTCTAACTCCTATGCCTCCCGGCTTATTTATAATAATCTCTAACGGCTAAAAGCTGCAACATTAACTGAATAACAATAATAACTGAGAAATAGCAAAGAAATCTGCAAGTAATCTGCAAGTGGTTCTATCCAACGTTTTTCTAGTTTGACCCGATCTTGCATGTAACAGCTCCATGCATTACGCCCCTACCCTTAATAGCTTCCTTGTTCCCCTCATGCCTCTGATGCCCCACGAACACATCCCCGAAGTACTTGGGATTTGGTCTTCTATTACGGATGATTCTATCACTTCGTAACCCTAATCTCCTTTTCTACAACTCCTCTGAATTATGTCCTGCTCCTAGCAATTAATCATTGGCCTGAAATGGAGAAAGTGTTATTCTTATTGATCATAAGACTGTCCTTCTTGATATATTCAATTCATTTATATGACTTAAAAGAGAGTAGCTTACTGATGTTAAAGACCGTGAGATGGACTCGTGTAGCTTAGCTAGGGTTGGATCTAGACTGCATTGAGTCAGGATTTTCCTCTTGCCCATGTTCAGTTCTGAAAAAATTTGGAGCTTTGAGCCTGAATGTTTTCTAAAAAGATGGCCCAACCCGAACCTAAACTCAAGCCTGGCTTATTAGTCAAAATGGGCTCTACTTGTACTGTTAGAGGAACGTTCCGAGGATTCGATCCTCCATGGATAGGGTTTGAGGGGGTGAGGAAGAGAATGCATTAGGTGGGAGGAGGAAAAGGAGAGAGGATGGATGATATTTAGAGCTTGTAAACTCAAGACATACTCAACAAATCTTTATCTTAACTGGACGTTTATCAAGTCAAATATATCTAAACTTTTCTCACCATCTCTTCCATACCTGCTCCTAAGGGAACTAACATCTACGAATACTAATCAAGTCTAAGCAATGCTTGAATTTGTTAGCTAGAAGTGGCTTAGTTAAAATATTAGTTGGATTTTCTGCAGCGTCCATCTTTTGAATTGCAATAATACCATTGTCAATAATCTCTCGAATAAAGTGATATCTGATATCATTGTGCTTAGTCTGCTGATGATATATTGGATCTTTGGCTAAGTAAACGATACTTTGTCTATCACAATGCACAACTGCCAACTGCTGCTGTAAGCCAAGACTATCAACAAGACTATGCAACTATAGAGCTTCCTATATTCCATCATATACTCTACTTCAATTGTAACCAAGGCAACTGTTGGCTGAAGTATAGCCTTCCAACTAACAGTGCAATCAAAGAGCATAAAGACATATTCTATCAGTGACATGTGCAACATTATTAGATGATTTGCTACTATGATAGACTGTAGAGCCTCTCAAATATCTTATAATCTATTACAAAGCCTACCAAATTGCTTATGTACCTACTAACTATACTAACAACACGTGAAATATCAGACCTGGTACAAACCATAGTATATACTAAGCTAGCTACCAACTGTACCAGCATATGGAATATGCGACATGTGCTCGATCTTCTCCTAAGTTTGTGGTAACGATGAAATTGATAATCTGAAGCGTGCGGCCAAATAAGTACTCACTAGTTTGGATCTATCCATACCAAAGCATGCGAGCACCTTCTCTGTGTACTTTTTATTGGTGCAAGTACAATCGACCTGTTTTTCAGCAAAAAAAAAAAAAGTACAATCGACCTGTTTGCTGATCTCTGTGGATCTCCATCTCCAAAATCTTTTTTGCAACACCCTAATTATTCATTTCAAATTCACCACTCAACTAAAGTTTCAACTTGCTGATTTAGATTGATCCAGTTGCAATCAGCATATTATCTCCAAAATCAACCACTAGCTTTGCGAGCTTCGCTCCGGAAAAGGTTCTCTTGAGCAAAGCCATTTACCAAACATCATGCCGGCAGATGTTTGAAAAATGATGCAATTGTATCACTATAATGTTTAACAAAATATAATAATGTGTAGGTAAATGTCAACCAAGATTGGCATCTATGACAGAGGCGAAACGAATATCATAAGTGAAAATTGGCTTTATGCCCATAATGTATGGTACGATGTAATTTTCTTGGTTTGGTGATTATTGATATATGGAATCTGAAAATGATTCTGCACCAGATATATATACAGTGGAAATTTGGACGAGATAATTTTGTGGGCGTTGGCAAAGAACAATATGTCAACAGATTTGTCAGGATCATTACATGCTATATACACATGCAAAGTCGATCGTGCTGAGATCGTCAGTTACATTTGTGGTAAAACTTACATCATCCGTTAGTCTTAAGCTTTGCAGAATTCGTGGAACAAGTTGGTTGGTTAGACCATCGACGATGTTGGTGAACGTTAAAACGGACATCAGAATGGGCTTCGTAGGATTGAAAATCGGTCGAGCCAAAATTATGTATGCGTAGTCCTCCAATTCTATTATTCTAGGAGGGATATATACAAATGAGAAGGTTGCCTGTTCGCAGCTTTGACGGCCAAGAGATGGTCTAGATAAATGGAGGGCCCAACATTAGATTTCGGATGATAGAAATTATAGAAAGGTCTAGGAAGGAAGGTGAGTCTTCTTCTTTCGCCCCAAGGACACAACCGCGCTCCACCCTGCCAAGTGCCAACGCGGTGCCCGCGCTTCTTAATTGGATAATATCCTCGTGCTTTGCTCCCGCCGTCGATGACCCCAGCCCCGCTGCCGATCGAGTTTGCGTTGTAGGCAAAAAAGGCCATGAACAATGGGCTGGGATTTCCGCTGTATCACATCAGGCCCATAACTTCTATTACCAATTTAGGCCCATCCCCGGCCCGGTCCATTCTGAGGCCAATTCAATCTGTTGCCTGTCGCGGTCACCATCGTTAGATTAAGCCCATAAACACTACCATCACCTGTGCCCAACCCACCGTTTTGCTCGAAAGAAACGGATCTTCCTGTTCCTGTGAAGTTGGGTTAGATGATGGACGCTCGTCAAATCTTCGAGATACAAGCGCCAATTAATCAGTCAACCTTCTAATCATCCAATGCACTGTAGGCTGCAAATTATTAGTCCGGATAAACCTCCATGCTCCCATGCATACTGCACACCTTTCAGCACATCTCTCGTACCCGATCGATGGCACACACCGTGGATCGCCGCCGATGTTAGGTTGGAATATTATTGGAGAAGACTCTGCCCATAGAATGTTGTTCCTCCATGTTTCTTTATCATGATGACCTTTCATTTGCTGTTTTACATGCTAATTAATTATCCTTGGATGGCGAATCAGGAGAAAAAATTTTATAAAGCAACACCTGGTAAGATAGTTCACCAAAACGGCTCATGGCAGGAGTTGCAATGACCCTGCCCAAATCCATAGACCGGCTTCCCTCCTCGCTGATAAAGTCGATCAAAACCCGAGGGTCTGCAGGTCTGACATCGTTGTCTAATTTTGGGTTTTTGTTTCTCTACAGACCAGTGAAGCACCAAGATCGAAGAGGTTGATGCTGAAGATTGAATTTAGAGACAACTTCTGCTCGCTATTCCTTGCTTTTACCTTCATATTGAAATCAATAAATGTTCGCTTCCAAAAGCTAGCTTCAAAAATTGTACAAACAACTCCAAGATAGGAACAAGAAGGTTTCATCACACATACTGTTCAGTACTCTTAAGTTCTTTTTCCTCTTGAATTATCTAGACGAACGAAAACAGAAAACTGAAGCAGTGCCTACCAAACGGGCCCTTGATATTATTAGTTTACAAGACAGGCTGAGATGGCCGGTGCCATCCCATAAATCCACCGGGCAGCATTCAATTATCCGTTTTGTTTTGTTCTTGTTTCAAGGTCGATCGGTAAACTAGAATCTGGTCATTCCCACCAGGCTGCCTCTCGACGCACACCGCACCATGAAGTGCACGTAGGTGTCTCCAAAGTTGGTGAAGCGGCGACTCACCAGATGTCCCAGCCGAACCTTGGCCCCCCTCTTCCCACTCTTCGCCGGTACCTCGCTGCCCCTCCGAGCCTCAGCATCGTCAACTTGCACCTCGGGCTCTTCCTCGATGATGGTCGCCAACCCGCTATTCAGTATCTCCTCGATGCTCTTTCGTGACTCCGTTCGGAGGCCCTTCTCGCCGGCGCAGGAGATCACCCAGAAGAATTTAGACCCCTTTCGCTTCATTTAATCTCTAGTTCGCCGCACTACTCTTCTACTTTTTCCTTTGGAATTTGGTGGCAAGAGGGCTCAAGGAGTTGTGAGATGATCTGATAGACTAGCTGCTGGCTATTTTTTGTCTATATATATGTGTATGTGATTGTTTAGGTAGCATAGAGGGAATTAATTAATTAATGATCGGTACGCGTGTTGAAAACTGCTGGCTCTTTTGATCAAGACTTTGGCAGGGTCAGAAGGCTGTATATTACGGAGAAGAGGAGAAGATGGACTTGCTCTGCAGGTGGAGTTGTGATGGAGTCGTCTTATTCTTCTTACGTTGGATTTAATTAATTAACCCTCAGGCTATCACGTTCCATGACATACGATTTTTTTTTTTTTTTATAAAACAAGGCAAGGTGCCAATGCCTTGGCAGGTTTCAAGTTCTTGCTAATCTTACAGCGCGACGCAGCAGGTGCTGATTTGTATCTGCTTTTGTTCTGCATGTGTTTTTAGATATAGTTCAGTTGGATCTTCATTACCCTTTTTTTTCTTACAAAAAAAAAAGAAGGAGATTATGATCAGCTGGTCCATGCATGATCTCTGTGCGGTAAAAATTGTTTATCATCTTACAAGAAAGACCTGGTAAGAGTTGGCCGTGTCAGATGGAAAGAAATAATGAACGAGAGATATGTTCTTCGGAGGATCGGGTTTGGTTCACGCCACGTCTAAAATATAAATACCACGTCAAAAGCTTCGGTCACGATCACAGGATCCTTTCCCGGACGAGTGAAACGCTTCTCTTTTTTTTCCCTTTTTTTTTTGCGGTAAAACGAGTGAAACGCTTTCAAAGCCTGTTGAGGGAGGCTTTACTTCGTCCAAGATGTAGCTCAAGCCTGTTAGGCGAATAAACTCATTGCAACGGCTGGGAGATTAAGTCACCTCAGGTTATCCGAAATACAAATCAAAAAGTCGGAAGCAGCCACCCGTTGTACGATTGACCACGAAGAGTGCCTTTGGTCTGTCGGACGGCGTCGTGACGCGGTTCCTCAAATGACATGATTCATTGGCTTCTGAGCTGCACTTATAATCCCAAACTTTTAATTGGAGTCTCTCTCTGATTTAACATTAACAAAACATATATTAGCAGATAAGTTATTGTAACTCTTTCGACAACCTTGCTTTTATCTTTCTTTTTGCTCGTGTATGCTATTGGCGCAAAGAATTTGTTGCTGCTTTACAATGCATGCGACGATCATAACTAGAATTAATACTTTGTTATTACAAAATTTAGAAGCTTCAAACTACGTACAATCAATATATGATTAACATATCATATGCTCAAAAAAACATAGTATCAAGTCCTTGGTTCCAAACCCCAAAGATTTTACCAACTATACACTAGTTGGCACCTATTCAATAATCAAGATAATAGCATTTGCTGAAAAGTATTGAATAGTCCTTGGACCGAGTTGGATGTGTGTTTCAGCGTGGAGTCTAATTTCCTTACCTTGGTAATCAAAAAATATCAAATTTATTAATCTGAATTCAAGTTTTTGTCTTCTACCAGAAATTTTCTATAGAACCTTTTATTTTTGAGAACTAAGATGGAAGGATTCTAGGTCCCGGGGGGAGGTGGGTGGGGCGAGACTGAGTCCAAGTCGCCAATATCCAAATGCAATGATTTTATCAGCTCAATGAGTTGATTTTCTTCTGGAAAAAAAAAATATTCTATGATTTTTTCTATAAAACTTAAAATTCATCAAGTTTTCTAATATGATTTTTCTTAAAAAAATCCTAATATAACAAATTAGTCGTCAAATTTGGTCAAAAAATTAATAGTGGAACTGTGTTACTCTCTCTCTCTCTCTCTCTCTCTCTCTCTCTCTCTCTCTTTTACATGTAATTCTACATCTCAAAAGCCTATCTTGGTTAATGAGTCATATGGTTAGATGATCTTTTAATTTACAATAATTTTTACTTTAAATTTAGATTTTTCAGTAGTTGATGGCTTATCTAGTTGGCACCTATCTTTCAAAGAGAGAGAGAATAAACTCTTTAAGGAAAAAGTTATAACCACATCTTCACTTTTCTCAGATCATATGCATCCCAAGTGTCATGCAAGGAAATGCAATTTCAAAGCATGTTGATTTGATTATGGGCACGAACCCGCTTGGCCATCCATGTCATGCACTTGTACTCTTGGTATAAATATCAGTCCTTTGCTAAAAGGATGAATATATTGAAGATCAATAACACTTGTATTCAATTAAATGTTTCCTCTGCTTCATGGGATGGCTGTTATGGAGTCACCCAGAATGAGAGCCTCTTCCAAAACAAGTTAACATATCCTAACCTAAGACTTTATTGATGAAAGTGGTGAGCATCTTTTGAGTTCCTACTTCATTACCCGAATGGATAACATGCCGGGGAGGTCTTTACTCTCCAAGCCCTATTTCGTTGAACTTTCAGATGATCTACCAATCCCCCACTATTGAAAACTCTAAGGTCAATTTTGATGGTGGTTTTCAATAGGGACTTGATTTACGGAGGCATTTGGTTTTACCACGCAAGAGTACAATGGAATGGTTCTCACAGCTAGGTGCAGGCAGATTAATTTAACTTCCGTACAGGCAACCACACTCACAAACAGTTATACAATGGATATGTAATAGAAGAGATGCTCATGATGTTTCTTAACCTTTATTTTATGATGTCTAACCATTGATGGACCAGATCTAGGTTTTTCAAACTTCCAATACTCTCTACAGTGTGAGGGAACCAGTAGTAGTCCTCTTCACGTTTTATGATGGCTTACTATAACAACCTAGGATCTTAGCCAAAAGAGCTAGCCAAAAGGTACTATTTGAATTTCTTAGCCTTGTATAAGTACCCAATATCTGGCCAGTCTATTCCATACAGGTCCTTACATAGTTCCCCATTAAACCATGATGTCCTTACCAGACCAAGGGACCACGATCAGTTTGTGGTCAACCTAAATGAGATCATGCTACAATGTTTCCTAATCCACATGTGCCATGGGTCAGGCCTAATCTAATACGATTTGTAATAATCTAGGATATTAACCAAAAGAGGCTGGCTAAAAGATGTTATTTGAGCTTTTTGGCCTTATATAAGTACCTAAAATCCATCCAATATATAGTTGATGTAGGATTAAATATACTCCTGCACAAATCCTTATATTAGTAAGTACATCTATCCTTAATTTATCATATACCAAGTATTGCTCCTAAGGATCCTCAACTCCCCCCCCTCCTCTCTCCTATCTCTATCCTTTCCTTTATCCATCGCACAACCCATTAGATTATGGCATAGTACAATCATATCTACCATAAAAGGCTGAGGATCTACAAACCCCTACTCACCAAACATTTTTGTTAAAAAAATATCTTATCAATAAACTAATTGCTGGAGGGCTTAATATATGGATCTCTACCTGATTATCGAGGGATGCCTACCGCAGCGTTGAAGATGGCCGGGGAAAAGTAGGAGGTGGCCGAATCTCATAGAATCAAAGTCTAGATGGCCGGATCTGACAGCCCAAGATGCGAGGCAGTGATGGAAAGGTAGCGGAGAGAGAGTGAGGGAAAGGACCAACCTTTGCGGCAAGGTATTCATGGATAATGGCCATGTAGACTGAAGTGCTGACGCGAAACTGAACTTCCGTTGTGATGAGCAGTGCTAGGGTTAGAGGCATTATCATGGAAGAGGGTTTGAGGCATTGTAATGGATGAGAAAGTGCTATAATTTTAGCCCGTGGATCTTTGATGGCTTAAAGATACTTTTGAAAGAAAAAAAAATCCCAATTCTCACACTATGGAAAAATAGCTTTTCTATGTCCCACATAGATTTTTTTTTTTCTATGAAATATCAGAATCTTATTCCCATGAGAATGCTACTTTCTCATCTCTTCTCTTTGAAAACTCCGACCAAACAAGAAGTATTTCTTCACTTTCCTGTTGACCATATTTTCTCCCTTCTTTTCCTATGAACCAAATACGTCCTAAATGTATTGAAGAGTAAAAACAAACATTCAATTGACTATTTTCTCTGCTTCATGTGATGATTGTTATGGAGTCACTGTAATGGGAGTCTCTTCCAAAACAAGTTAACATATCCTAACCTAAGACTTTGGTGATGAAAGCGGTTAGTATCTTTTGAGTTCCTACTTAATTTCTTGATTGGATAATCAGGAGGAGCAGGTTCTAACACACTGTGGAGGCCTTTACTCTCCGAGTCCTATTTTGCTGAACTTTTAGTTGATCTGTTGTTAGTCCTTCATTATTGGAAACTTGAAGGTCAGTTTTGATGGTGCTTTTCAATAGGGACTTGATTCATGGAGGCATTTGGTTTTATCATGCAAAAGCACATTGGAATGGTTCTTGCAGCTAAGTGCAGGCAGGTCAATTTAACTTCTGTACCGGCAATCACACTCACAAACAGTCATACAATGGATATTTAATTGAAGAGGTGCTCATAATGTTTCTTAACCTTTATTATATGATGTCTAACCATTGATGGATTGAGGGAACCAGCAGCAGACCTTTTTCAGGTTTTATGATGGCTTGCTAATAGCAATCCAGGTTCTTAACCAAAAGTGCTAATTAGAAGATAATATTTGAGTTTTTTAGCCTTGTATAAGTACTCAATATCTACCTAGTGCATCCCCATAAGGTCTCTACATTGTTTCTCATTAAACTCCGACATTCTTGCCTGACTAAGAGTCCAAATCCAATCAAATCCATTCATAAATACCACAAATCCAATTACAAATATCACAACCAACTTGTGGTGAACTTAAACGAGCTCGTGCTACAATATTCTCTAGTCTACATGTACCATGGGTCGGACCTAATCTAATACCATTTGAAATAATCTAAGACCTCAATCAAAAAAGGCTGGCCAAAAGGTATTATTTGAGTTTTTAGGCCTTGTGTAAGTACCTAGAATCTATCCAATATATAGTCAATGTAGGACTAAACATACTCTTGCACAAATTCTTATATAAGTATCTCTACCCCTGGTATTTTTATCATGTATGCCATATAAACTTATTTAAAATTTTACATTGCTTAGTTTTATACCTACATTTGAATAATAGTCTAAATATTTGAAATTCAAAATATGAATATTATTTATGCAGATTTATATTTATGTTTAATTTAAATATCATATGTTCTGCATAAAAATAAATTTTAAAATATTAGATCAAGCATGAAAAGAATTTTAGTGCACTGAAACATATGTAGTTTAATCAGTTGTGATGTTTACTCTCTAGTCTGACTATGATCATGCGATTTTAAGATCTAGTTTCTTTTCAAACCTCGCTAGAAGGATGATCACTGATACATATTGATTGATAGTATATTTTGTATTCAGGAGCTAATTCCTTTTAAGCTTAGCCAATCGAGACGATCATTGGCACATGTCGTTGTAGAATCCTTTCTATGCGATTCAAAACTAGTTTCGAGCCTAGCTAGTGGAGTGTTCACTAGCACATGCTGATTAATGGTATATTTTATATTCAAGAACTAGTCTCTTTTGGATCTTACAGGATGTACATGGCCATAGTCGCATAGGCTAAAAAAGATAGGATAGTTTATATACCTTGATTTAGAAATTTATTTCTTAATCAAATACATTAAATATTTTAAAAATCATATTGATAAACATACTTTGTGAAAAATTTATCCTATATTTATAAAAACACTTTTACTCATAATTGAAAATCTTGTACTATGATATTGGTTTTTTTGTGCATAATATATATATAATGATAGTCCTTGCATGCCTTGTGGGGATTAAAATTCTAAGAATGTGAGGCCATCTACCACATGCTTGGCTCGTGCCTTCAGCTAAGGACGTGATGCTTACGGTCATGATCATTTTGGGCGAATAGATCTTGCTCTTTAATTTCTTGATCTAGTAATAGTAGGTACCGTGGGGTATTGGTCCATGTGGACTTCCTTCTTTCGTTTTTTTGGGTTGTGTTGTGGCTGAAATCTGGCCTGAGGGTGACCACACCGGAGGGAGCCAAGAAGATGCTGATCGGGATAGAGAAAGAGGACCATCTCCTGCGCTCCGAGGTATCTGCATAAAGCTTTGGGCAGGAATTTCGGCGAAGGCCCTCTGATGGCTAAGTTAGAGTAGATCCAGCGTTTTTGGAAAAAAGTTGTTGAATATTTTTGATATGACTTATTTATAGTCCTCACAGAGGTGCCCAGATGGCGGAGATATGATTCATCCTCATTATGGAAGGAGATGGTCTTGGCCAGATGGCATGTGGCTAGGGCCAAGGCTTGCTTGAGGCGTACGGTTTGGGCAGTCCTTGTGCACGGCATGGTGTTGGTTGGTGTGGCAGGGTATAGCTCTTGGCAGGTGTGGCAGGGTATGACTCTTGGCAGCAAGCATGGCTGGAGCAACAAGACATGGTCCTTGGTCCTTGAATTGCTTTGTATTGTTTACGGAGGGCCTTTTTCTACCCCTTTTTATAGGATGAGAGTCTCGATCGTTATCTGTAGTCTCGTGCCGAGCTGTGATCAGCTAGCCATTAGCTGGAGGTGGCGTGAATCATGAAGATCAAGATTGATAGGGCTGAGGTCAGCTCGGCCTCGTGCCAAGATCGGCTCGGTCTTCAAGGAGGTCCGAGGTCGGCCTGGCTTTTAGCGGGATCAAGGTTTAGCCTGCTCGGCTCTGAGGTTTGCTCGGCCAAAATTGAGTGGCTCCACACTGGAGTAGGACGATCCATTTTGCCTTCCATCAGGTGGCCTTGCGAATCTCTACCATACCAAAAAAGAATAAGGCCGTACAGCAATTCATGGGCAAGTTGTCCACGATTGACAACTCATTTTTTTTTTTTGTGGCTTTGCCAATCTCCAGCCTACCAAAGAAGAACAAGGTCCAACAACAATTCATGGGCGAGCTGTCCACGATTGATAACGAGCCGTGAAGGGCTTGTTGGGTTGCCTGATGGAGCCCATCATGGGCCGGTAGATTGAAGAAGTGGGCCATTACTAATTCATCGGCGCATGCTTTTGAAACTCGTGGAAGTAACCATGCTCGCTCAGTGACTTCATCAAAGTCACCATAAAGCATGCTATCGCTGAAAATATCTTCACGATTCTCCATGAGACGGCGCCACGTCTACCTTGATTGATTTCAATCTCCCCCTTCTCTGTTGGGCTCGATGAATCGTACTCCCTCTCTTTTATTATTATTATTATTATTATTATTATTATTATTATTATTATTATTATTATTATTATAGAGACGACCCTATAAATTAAGATGATTAAAAAAATTAGCCAACCAAATTTCAAATTCATCCCTAGCTCAGTTGTCGACCCCATTACAAAACATTATCATATAAGGTTCACTTTATAACTAAACTTTTAAAAAAATTTAGAATTACTTTTCAGACCGGTACCTCTCGATTTGGGCCACATGATTTTGGTAATACTATTCTCCATTTAATTTTGATATAATTTTTATTATTGAATCTATAATATATATATATATATATATTCTTTATTATTTTTAAAAGATTAAATTATATTAAATTTAAATTAATTATAGATGCTTAGATTAGTAAAATAATTTTTAGTGATTTATAAAGGTTGAGTTATTGTGATTAGTAAAATATTACAGTTATTTTAAATTTAAATTTTTTATTTTTTAACCATATGGATGTAGATATATATATAAATAAAGACGTAATTTTTTTTTTTTTGGTTACAAAGACGCAACCTCTTGAGGCGTAACCTCTTAAAAATTATTTACAGACATTTGTTCATATACGCACGCCGAGACAGGAACAAACAATAAATGATGGGACCGATGCAGAACCAGAACCGGAAGCGGATGCTCTCCTCCACCTTTCTTCACCCACCCACCCGATTCTCCGACGTCGGAGTCGGGAAATCCTTGTCCCGCAACCTCTACCCCTTGGCGTGATCTCTCTTTCTGTCACAGATTGCTGCTATCGTTTTTTTCTCCCTTCTTCCCCTTATTGATCTATCCATAGGTAGACGGAGAGGATTCTTTACCACCCTCTTAGCTTTGCGATCCATCTATGCAGGTTCCTTTCTTGTTGTATGCATTTAGTTAGCTGTGGCTGGCTGATAGATAGATAAATAAATAAGGCGCTAGTACATAGGGCGGCGGGCGTTATATGTCTGATAGAGGAGAACCACCCAAAGAAGAAAGAGCAATAGGTGGTGTTAGAGACGATGAGGGAGCGAGGACGAGGGGGAAGCGAGGATCTTCTTCTTCTTCTTCTTCTTCTTCTTCTTCTTATAAGAGGAAGGCGAAGCAGGCGCTCCTCTTCCCCGTCAAGAAATTCGAGAAGTTCTGCCACCGGAGCAGCGGCGACGGCGACAGGCGCAACAAGAGAACGCCGGCGCCGGCCTACGACGCTGTCGGCAAGGGCTGCATCCTCTGCTTCGACGCCCCTCCGATCCCTCCCGGCTCGCCTCTCCGGCCCGATGATCCCCAGAAGAAGCCCGCCTCTTATCACGACTTGGTGAGGTCCCTCCTCGAGAGGAACGATTTCTACTCCGCGGACTGCAATGTCCACCGCCCAGACAACAACAGATAAGGAAATGATTCCGATCATTGATTGAAATTGATGAGGATCGTATTCTGCTTCTTCTGTATAGTCTACCGTATTCTTCTTCTTTTGCTTCTTCTTCTTTTTCTTCTTGGATAGGATATCATATTCTTGGCTTTCGTGATGCAAATCTTGATCATTTGAGATTCTCTCTCTGGCGGCCCCTATTCTGGTCATCTACGAGATTGCCGATCGTTTCGGATTCGGAACCAGTTTCCCAGATTTGTTGGCAGACAATGGGTGGTCCTCTGAGACTTGGTTAGTGATAGGAGGTGGAGAAATTGAATCTCGAACAAGGCCCTTCTGATGTTCGTGAATCGTTCTTTTTTTCTTTTTTTTTTTTTTTTTTGAGAGAGAGAGAGAGAGGGATAGAGTGCAGTTTTTTTTTTTCTCTCATCTGCTTGCTCTGTAGAAAGAGAGTTTTGATTGTTACCTGTAAATCCTTATTTCTTTCATGGTGTAAAAGAGCTAAAATTCTTCCATATATGGAATGTTATTCTTTGAGTTTTCCTCCGATCTTTCGTGATGTTCTCACTTTTATACCGGAGTGGTCATATTCCAATCTATTAGATTTTTTTATTTTTCTTTTATTCGTTTTAATTGTCAATCTTTTTTTTCCCTTTCTTGTTATTAATGCGAAGAAATGAAGAAAATTAGGGATACAATTCTACGTACTGTGACTAAAAGTTCGCCCTTACCTTTTTTCCCCCCAGCTTCCTTCTCTTCTGGTATCGCTGGAGCCCACATACCAGAAAGCTGTTACACCTCCAAAAAGAGTTGTTATATTTCACTCTATTTCTGAAATAACTCTTAGATGTATCATTTTGTTTTAAGAAGAGATGCAGATGCAACTGTCATATATGCTTTGATTACAAGAGGTTAGTCTGAATTTTCCATGAGCGTATAATTTGGCAGTTATGTTGATTCCAGCATTAGGATAAACTGGTATCTGGTTAGCCTGGGTGAAGACGACAACTCACAAGTCAACTTGTAGAGTTGTCACATCTAAGAGCAGCTGATAGAAGTAGAAAATTCT